>NW_026995865.1:0-1873 GCF_028769735.1 Zonotrichia leucophrys gambelii
TTGTGGGGTTTTCGGAGCCAGGGCCCCCCTCCCAGCCCAGGCCCCCAACAAAAACGGCCCTTTTCCCTGGAAAAAACTACCCCCCCCTTGGCTGGAAATTGCAGGGGCCCCTTGTCTATAACCAGCCGCCCCACTGGTGCCCCCTTTCATCTGGGAACCATCCTGGTATCGTGGATTTTCAGGAGCCAGCCGGCCACTCCCAGCCACAGGCCCCAAACAAAACTACGGCCCCCTTTTTCCCCGAAGTAAAACTGACCTGCCCCCCAATCTGGCTGCAGATTGCAGGGGCCACTTGCCTCTATCAACCAGCCCGACTTGGGCACTGGTGCCACCTTTCATCTGGAACCATCCTGCTATCGTGGATTTTCAGGAGCCACGGCCACTGCCAGCCACAAAGGGCCCCCCAAAACAACTACGGCCCTTTTCCTGGAAGTAAAAACGACCTCCCGTCATGGGGGCAATTGCAGGGCCCCCTTGGCTCCAAACCAGCCCAATTTTTCCTGTGCCACCTTTCATCTGGGGAAACCATCCTGCGATCGTGGATTTTAGGAGCCCGCCGGGCCCCTCCCCCACAGGCCCCGAAAACAAACCACGGCCTTTTTTCCCCGGCAAAGAAAAATCACCCCGCCCACTTCTGGCTGCAGATTGCAGGACCACTTCCCCCCTTTAAACCAGCCCGACCGGTACTGGTGCCACCTTTCATCTGGGAACCATCCTGCGTATCGTGGGTTTTTAGGAGCCAACCGGCCACTCCCAGCCACAGGCCCCCAAACACAAACTACGGCCCTTTTCCCTGGAAGTAAAACTACCTGCCTCATCTGGCTGGCAGATTGCAGGAGCCACTTTCCTCTAAACAATCCAGCCACTCGGCACTGGTGCCACCTTTCATCTGGGAAAACCCTCCTGCGTATTGTGGATTTTTAGGACCAGCCGCCACTCCAGCCACAGGCCCCAACACAAAAACCACGCCCTTTTCCCTGGCAAAAAACTACCGCCCGCTCACTGGCTGGGAGATTAGGAGCCACTTCCTCTATCAACCGCCGACCGGACTGGTGCCACCCTTTTATCTGGGAACCATCCTGCGTATCGTGGATTTTCAGGAGCCAGCCGGCCACTCCCAGCCACAGGCCCAAACAAAACTACGGCCCTTTTCCCTGGAATTAAAACGACCTGCCCTCTTTTGGCTGGGAGATTGCAGGAGCCACTTGGTCTATCAAACCAGCCCGACTTGGCACTGTGCCACATTTTTTCTGGAACCATCTGCGTATCGTGGATTTTCAGGAGCCAGCCGCCACTCCAGCCACAAGGCCCCAAAATAACTACGGGTCCTTTTCCTGGGAATAAAAAACTGACCTGCCCTCTTTTGGCTGGCAAATTGCAGGAACCACTTGCTCTTCAAACCAGCCAAATTGGCACTGGTGCCCCCTTTTATCGGGGGAAACCCTCCCGCGTACGTGGATTTTCAGGGGCCACTGGCCACTCCCCCGCCACAGGCCCCCAAAAAAAAACACGGCCCTTTCCCTGGCAAAGAAAACTGACCCTCCCCCATCTTGGGAATTGCAGGAGCCACTTGCCCCTATCAATCCCCCGTCGGACTGGTGCACCTCATCTGGGAACCTCCCGGTATCGGGGATTTTTAGGAGCCAGCCGGGCCACTCCCCCGCAAAAGGCCCCCAAACAAACCCCGCCCTTTTTTCCCGGGGTAAACACCTGCCCCTCATCTGGCTGGCAGATTGCAGGAGCCACTTTCCTCTTCAAACAGCCCACTCCACTGGGGGCACCTTTCATCTGGGAACCATCCCGCTAAGTGGATTTTCAGAGCCAGCGGCCACTCCCCGCCCAAGGGCCCCCAACAAAAAACCCCCTTTTCCCT
>NW_026995866.1:0-1870 GCF_028769735.1 Zonotrichia leucophrys gambelii
CCCCAATTTATGGTGCCACTTTTACTGGGGCCATCCCCGCGTTGTGGTTTTTTAGGACCAGCCCCACTCCCCCCCAGGCCCCCAACAAAAACGGCCCCTTTTTCCCCGGAAAAAAACTACCCCCCGCTTGGTGGAGATTGCAGGACCATTCCCTATCAACCACCGATGGCATTTGCCACCTTTTATCTGGGAAACCCTCCGTTTGGATTTTCAGGGGCCCGCCGGCCATCCCGCCACAGCCCCCAAAAAAAAAAAAAACCTTTGCCACTTGTGACATGTTCCTTCCTTTCCCAGCTCTCACCACCGAGACATGGCCCGAGCTGCTTTTAGGGTTCTTTCAAGGATGCCTTTTTTCTCACCCAAAAAAAAAGGACAGTCTTGCTTTTGGGAAACTTCCCCCCCCTATTTTTTCCCAACCCCCCCGGGGCCGGGGGTCCCCACGAAAAAGAACCCCCCTGGTTTTGAGGCACTCCTCCCCCCAAAAGCCGTCTGTGTCCAGGAACAACTGATCCATGGCTACAAGAAAAAATCCAGCCAAAGGCCATCCAAAACATCTCTCCCCCTCCAATCATCCACAATCTCCGGGACAAAGTCCTTATCTCATCTCATCTCTCATCTCCCCTTTTATTCAGCTTCGAGGAGGAAAAAGATTTTTGCAAGGCCCAATATGCAGAAAGGGGAAAAATTTTCACTCTGTCTGTCCTGGGGCGAGATATACCCCACACGGCGCGTGCGGCCCGGGCCGGGTCTCTCCCCCCCCCCCCCCCATCTCCCCCTGGCTGGCTGCCATCCATTCTGTGCCCCTCTCTCCTCTCTCTCCGGGGGGGGGGGAGCTGGCTGCCCAGTCTCGATGCTCTTGGGGGCCCCCCACCCTTTCCCTCCTGAAAGCCCCCTCAACCCCCCCTCTGTCCCGGCCCCAGGCCTACCGAGGCGGCCCCCCCCCCGCCCAGCCGCAGCGGGGGGGGGCCGGGGGGGGGGGGGGGAAGAGATCTGACCCCTTCCCCGACGTGTCCAAAAGAGGAAGTGCCAGGGGGAGTCCTTCTTTAACCCCTGTGTATTCTCGGAGGTGTGTCCAAACCCCCCTGGCACACCAGGTGTCATAAAACCCCAAAACCTTTATTGGGTTTTAACCCAGCTTCCCGAAAAACCCACTATTCTGGTCAAAACATGAACCCTGGAAGAAACGACCTGCCCGTCATTTGGCTGGCAGATTGCAGGAGCCCTTTGCCTCTATAATCGCCCGACTCGGCCTTGTGCCCAATTTCTCTGGGGAAACCCTCCCGCTACGTGGATTTTTAGGAGCCAGCCGGCCACTCCCGCCACAGGCCCCGAACACAAACCACGGCCCCCTTTTTCCCCGGGAATTTTAAAAAAGACCTGCACATCTTCTGGCTGGCGATTGCAGGCGCCACTTGGGACTTCAAACCGCCAGACTTGAAATGGTGTCACTTTTCATCTGGGGAAACCCTCCCGCTATCGTATTTTCAGGGGCCCCCGGGCCCCTCCCAGCCACAGGCCCCCCCACACAAACCCGGCCCTTTTCCCTGGCAAAAAAAACTCACCCCCCGTTTCTGGCGGGAATTGAAGGAGCCCCTTGCCTCTGTCAAACCACCCACTTGGCACTGGGCCTTGGTCTGGGAGCCATCCCGCGATTTGGGATTTTCTGGGCCCGGGCCGGCCCCTCCCCGCCACAAGTCCCCAAAATAATCTACGGCGCTTTTCCCCGGAAGTAAACTGACCGCTCATCATCTGGGTGGCACTTTCAGCAGCCACTTGGAAAAATCAATCCTGTCCAACTCGCACGGGGGGACCCTTCATCGGGAACCATCCTCTATCGTGGGATTTTTAGGAGCCCCGCCCTCCGCCACCC
>NW_026995867.1:0-1858 GCF_028769735.1 Zonotrichia leucophrys gambelii
TCGGGAGCTGAACCAGCGGGGGCCCAAAGGGGGTTGGTTTCCACATTGACGGGCTGTTGCTAAACTGCATTTTTC
This sequence comes from Zonotrichia leucophrys gambelii, assembly GCF_028769735.1. Lineage (NCBI taxonomy): Eukaryota > Metazoa > Chordata > Aves > Passeriformes > Passerellidae > Zonotrichia > Zonotrichia leucophrys. Next base: position 76 of record NW_026995867.1, read on the forward strand.
ACCTCTTCCATCAACCTCTCCTTTCTAAAGGTGCCCTTCTCCTTTAGATGTGCAATTCCAAAGGGGTGGAGCCGGGGAGGAATGTTCTCCATCTATTCTGCCCTCAGACAATGACCGGGAAAAAAAAACCCCACCCCGGGTTTTTCCCATGGGCAATTGAGCCTTGCACTTCATCTATCCATTGTTTTCCCCTTTTCCAGTTCCTTGTTGAGGGAGATCTTCTGGTGAGGAATTTCGGGTAGGAATTTTGGGCGGGACGTTGTCAGACAGACACGCATTGAAGGGGATGGCCTGTCGTCGGGGGGGTAGGGATCCGCTTTCCCCTTTGGTTTGGGAAGATGGTCCTTCCAAACAGGGGTGGAACAGGAGTGGCCCCGGTCAGGGCTTTGTTTCTGTGTTGTTTTTATGAGCTTGAAGAAAAAACTTGCATGAACCCTGCCACATCACTGCCTTTGTCTGTTCTTTTTCCTTCCGCTGTTGGGTACTCTCTGTCGGGTTTGGATTTATTTGCGTTTCATTTGCTTTGAACCGTTTCCCTGGGCTTGTGTGCACTGCACCCCTCCTAAAAAAAAAAAAACTCCTTTTTTTCCCCCTGGCCCTTTTTGGAGGGGGCCCAGAGGGGCCCCAATTGGAAAATCTTAAAGCTCCCGGGTCAGGCTCCTTTGGAGCTCATCTGGGCCTGGTGCCCACAGCGAGCAGGACATCTTCAAGCAGCTCAGGGGGCCCAGAGCCCTGCCTGACCTGAGCTTGGATGTTTCCAGGGAGGAGGCACCTCCCACATCTCTGGGCACCTTCTGTCAGTGTTTCCCCACTCTGCTGGTTAAAAAATTCTTCCTTAGATCCAATCTGAGCCTGCTTCCCTCTCCTGAGTTTCAAAGCATTTCGCTTTGTCCTGTTGCAACAGAGCCTGTGAGGAACTTGACTCTGGAAAGTAACAGTTCATTTCTTTCCTTTTTATCCTTTGGGCAGCACCCATTTTTATCATCAGCCAAGCCTCTCTCCAGCCTGACCCCTCTGATCACTGCAGCAAAGCAACTGAGGGAGCAGCAGAGGAGATGAAGCCCTTGAGAACAGCTTTCAGTTACAGTAGACAGGACAAGTAGTTAGTTATGGTTGTTAGCACTGGTAGTTAGTTATGGTAGTTAGCACTGTAGTTTGTTATGGTAGTTAGGACAGCCTGTTTGTTATGGCAGTTGTTTGAATAAAAACTCTCTTAACCCTCAACTGCCTTGCCGTGTCCCTTCCTCCTCCCGCTGTGCCTCAGCTGCCCGGAGCAATGTGAGGGGAGAGCGGGCCCAGCCTGGCCCAGAGCTGAGCCCCAGCAGAGCCCTGGCAGAGCCCAGAGCAGCCTCGGCACCTGCAGAGTCAGCCTGGAAGGAGGCGCTTGGAGCCTTCTGGGCTGCACCCGGCTCTTGGTTACAAACTGGGTGTGCTGGAAAATGCCACCGGCTCTGCACGAGGGCAGAAGGAGCCCGGGGAAGGCCCAAGTGCTCCATGCAAGGGAAAAATCTGCCCTGGGTTTGTTATAAATAACTGGGTAGTGTTGGCTTTTGCTATTATGTACTGACTTCTGCAAACTATTCTTAATCACAACGAGTTTGATAGAGTGCAGTTTGTAAACACTTTTAACTTCTTTTGCTCTAGTAAAATTTGTCAGTTTTTTGTGGCCAATGCCCTGGCCCCTGTGTAGCTCATATCCTCAGAACATCATTTATGGATGATATTTGAGTTTGTGGACAGTGTGAAAAACATACATTATCGTTTTGGCTTTGGAGGAAAAAAA
>NW_026995868.1:0-1829 GCF_028769735.1 Zonotrichia leucophrys gambelii
CCCGCCCCGGCATTGGGGACCTTTCCCGGAACCTTGGTATTTGGGTTTAGGGCAGGGCCCCCCCCCCAAAGGCCCAAAAAAAACGGTTTTCCCGGAAAAAATACCCCCCCCTTTTTGGGGCAATTGGGGGGAAATTTTAAAAACCAGCCGCTCGGATGGTGCCACCTTTCTCGGGGAAACCCTCCCGGTATCGGGATTTTCAGGAGCAGGCCGGCCACTCCCAGCCACAGGCCCCAAAACAACCCCGGCCCTTTTCCCTGGCAAAGAAAATCACCCGCCCGCTTTGGGTGGCAGATTGCAGGACACTCCCTCTATCTAACCAGCCGACGGCACTGGTGCCACCTTTCATCTGGGAACCATCCTGGTATCGTGGATTTTCAGGACCAGCCCGGCACTCCCGCCACAGGCCCCCAAAACAAAACTACGGCCCTTTTCCCTGGAAAAAACTCCTGCCCGCTCTGGCTGGCAGATTGCAGGAGCCACTTGCCTCATCAAACCAGCCCGACTGGTCACTGGTGCCACCTTTCATCTGGGAACCATCTGCGTATCGTGGATTTCAGGAGCCAGCCGGCCACTCCCAGCACAGGTCCCCAAACAAATACACGGCCTTTTCCTGGAAGTAAAACTGACCGCCCATCTTCTGGCTGGCAGATTGCAGGAGCCACTTGCCTCTATCAAACCAGCCCGACTGGCTACTGGTGCCACCTTTCATCGGGAACCATCCTGCGTATCGTGGATTTTCAGGACAGCCGGCCACTCCAGCCACAGGCCCCAAACACAAACCTACGGCCCTTTTCCCTGGCAACAAAACTTCCACTCGCTTCTGGCTGGCGATTGCAGGAGCCACTTGCCTCTATCAAACCAGCCGACTCGGCACTGGTGCCACCTTTCATCTGGGAACCATCCTGCGTATTGCCTGATTTTCAGGAGCCAGCCGGCCACTCCCAGCCAAACCCCCCCAAACAAAACTACGGCCTTTTTCCCGAAAAAAACTACCCCCCCCGTTTTCGGGTGGGAGATTGCAGGACCATTCCTTATCAAACCCGCCGACCGGGACGGTTTCCACCCTTTTATCGGGGAACCATCCTGGACGTGGATTTTAGGAGCCCGCCGGCCCCTCCCACCCCAGCCCCAAAACAAAAACGGCCCTTTTTCCCGGAAGAAAACTGACCCGGCCCTCTCTGGGGGGGGGGGCAGTTGCAGGGCCACTTTCCTTAAACCCCCGCCCAAATGCACTGTGCCACCTTTTTCGGAACCATCCGCTATCTGGTTTTCAGGGGCCAAACCGGCCCCCCCCCACAGGGCCCCCGAAAACAAACCACGCCCTTTTCCCCCGGGAAAAAAACCACCCCCCCCCGCTTTTTGGGTGGGCAGATTGCAGGGGCCACTTCCCTATCAAACCAGCCCGACTTGGGACGGTTGCCACCTTCAAACTGGAACCATCCGCGTAAACGTGGGTTTTTCAGGAGCCAGCCGGCCCCTCCCAGCCACAGGCCCCAAACACAAACCACGCCCCTTTCCCTGAAAAAACCACCCAACCCCCCCGGCTGGCAGATTGAGGACCACTTCCTATCAACCAGCCCCCCTCGGACCCGGTCCACCTTTTTCCTGGGAACCATCCCGATGTGGTTTTAGGGCCCCGGGCCCCTCCCCGCACAGGGCAAAAAAAAAACTACGGCCTTTCCCGGAATTAAAAAAATGCCTCCCATCTTTTGGGTGGGGAGATTGCAGGAACATTGGCTCTTAAACCAGCCCAAATTGGCATGGTTCCCCCTTTTGGGAACCACCTATTGGGGATTTTCAGGGCCAGCCGGGCCCCCCAGCCACAA
>NW_026995869.1:0-1828 GCF_028769735.1 Zonotrichia leucophrys gambelii
CTTTTTGAAAAAAACCCCCCTTGCAACATTACAACACGATGGGAATGTTTTCTGTGCGGCACAGTTTTCTCCCTTTCCAGACATAGTGGAAAATTTTTTGCAATGATGTAGACCACAAAAGTCCCGAAAGAAAAAGGTACGGATGTCCCCGGAGCTAAGCGCCGGTCCCGGGCACATTTCGGCAGAAGCCGCCGCACTGGAGTGCACTGTGACCGGCACAATCGCCTTTGCGCGAAGAAGCCGCTTCTTCGCCTCCGGCAGCTGGAGAGTGCGGCTGCTTCGGAAAGGTGAAGAATGAAGCTGCACAACACTAGGATTGTGTGCGCAGCTTGCAAACTGATAGAAAACAGTACCTTACCACACTCCTACCTTTTCCAAACACATGAACATTCGGTTGGAAGGTGTTTTGGACAACTTTGTTTTTCTTCTTGCAAAACACTCTGCAAACCTCTCTGCAACATGTACAACACGATGGGAGATGTTTTCTGTGCAGGCACAGTTTCTCCTTGCCAGACATAGTGGAATAAGTTTTTTGCAATGATGTAGACCACAAAAGTCCCGAAAGAAGAAGGTACGGATGTCCCCGGAAGCTAAGCGCCGCCCGGGCACATTTCGCAGAAGCCGCCGCACTGGAGTGCACTGTGACCGGCACAATCGCCTTTGCGCGAAGAAGCCGCTTCTTCGCCTCCGGCAGCCGGAGAGTGCGGTGCTTCGGAAAAGGGGACAATGAAGCTGCACAACACTAGGATTGTGTGCGCAGCTTGCAAACTGATAGAAAAAAAGTACCTTACCACACTCCTACCTTTTCCAAACACATGAACATTCGGGTTTGGGAAAGGTGTTTTGGACAACTTTTTTTTTCTTCTTGTAAAACACTCTTCAAACCTCTCCCGCAACATGTAAAACACGATGGGAGATGTTTTCTGTGCAGGCACAGTTTCTCCCTTTCCAGACATAGGGGAAAGTTTTTTGCAATGTGTAGACCACAAAAGTCCCAAAGAAGAAGGTACGGATGCCCCCGGGGCTAAACGCCGGTCCCCCGGACATTTTGGAAGCCGCCGCACTGGAGTGCACTGTGACCCGGACAATGCCTTTGCGCGAAGAACCGTTTTTTTCGCCTCCGGGAGTGGAAGTGCCTGCTTTGGAAAAAAGGGGAAGAAGAAGCTGCACAACACTAGGATTGTGTGCGCAGCTTGCAAACTGATAGAAAACAGTACCTTCCACACTCCACCTTTTCCCAAAACATGAACATTTGGTTGAAGGGGTTTTTTGGGCAACTTTTTTTCTTCTTGAAAACACTCCAAACCCTCTGCAACTGTAAAAAACGATGGGAATGTTTTCTGTGCAGGGACATTTTCCCCTTTCCAGACATATGGAAAAGTTTTTTGCAATGATGTAGACCACAAAAGTCCTGAAAGAAGAAGGTACGGAGCCCCCCGCTAAGCGCCGGGCCGGGGGACATTTGGGAAGCCGCCGCACTGGAGTGCACTGTGACCGGCACATCGCCTTTGCGCGAAGAACCGCTTCTTTGTCTCCGGGGGGGCCGGAGAGTGCGGGTGCTTTTGGAAAAGGGGAAGAAGAAGCTGCACAAACAGGGTTGTGTGCGCAGCTTGCAAACTGATAGAAAACAGTACCTTCCACACTCCCCCTTTTCCCCAAAAACAAACATTCGGTTTTAAAGGGGTTTTGGGCAACTTTTTTTCTTTTTGAAAAAAAAATCTGCAAACCTCTTGCAACGAAAACATGGGGGATGTTTTTTTGTGCAGGGACAGTTTTCCTTTCCAAATAGTGGAAAAATTTTTTTGCAATGGTGACCACAAAAGTCCCC
>NW_026995870.1:0-1817 GCF_028769735.1 Zonotrichia leucophrys gambelii
ACGATACCGGATGGTTCCCCGATGAAAAGGGGGCACCCGTGCCAAACGGGCTGGTTTTAAGAGGAAGTGTCTCCTGCATCTGCCCCGCCGAAGCGGGGGGGGAGTTTTTTCCAGGGAAAAGGGCCCGGGTTTGTGTTTTGGGGGCCTGTGGCTGGGAGTGGCCGGGTGGCTCCTGAAAATCCAGTACGCGGATGGTTCCCCCAAAGAAAGGTGGCACCCTTCCAAGTGGCTTTTTTAGAGGCAAATGTCCTGCAATTGCCCGCCGAAACGGGGGGTGAGTTTTTTTGCCCGGGAAAAGGGGCCCGGGGGTTTTGTTGGGGCCTGTGGCGGGATGGCCGGCTGGTCCTGAAAATCCACGATAGAGGATGGTTCCCGATGAAAAGGGGGCACCAGTGCGGTCGGGGTGGATTTATAGAGGGAAGTGGGTCCCGCAACTCCAGCCCGAGACGGGAGGGCATTTTACTTCCGGGGAAAAAGGCCGTGGTTTGTGTTCGGGGGGCCCGTGGGTGGAGTGGCCGGTGGCCCTAAAATCCAGATACGCAGGATGGTTGATGAAAGGGGGCACCAGTGCCAAGTTTGGGGAGTTTGAATTACCAAGGGTGCTGCAAGTGCCGCTAGTGAGGGCAGGTCAGTTTTACTTCCTGGGAAAAGGGGCCGTAGATTTTTTTGGGGACCCGTGCTGGAGTGGCGGGGCCCTGAAAAACACGATAGCAGGGGTTCCCAGATGAAAGGGGGCACCGTGTCAAATTGGGCTGGTTTGGGTAGAAGTGGTTTCCCGCAATCTGCCAGCCAGAAAATGGGGGTAGTTTTTTCCAGGGGGAAAAGGGCCGTTGTTTTTGTTTGGGGGCCCCTGTGGGGTGGCCGGTGGCTCCTGAAATCCACGATACGCAGGTGGTTCCCCCGATGAAAAGTGGACCGTGCGAGTCGGGCGGTTGTAGGAAGTTCTCCTGCAATCTGCCCGCCCGAAGGGGGGGGTGAGTTTTTTGCCAGGGGGAAAAGGCCGTGGTTTGTGTTGGGGCCCGGGGTGGGGGGTGGCCGGCTGGCCCTGAAAAAACCAGATACGCAGGATGGTTTTCCCAAAGAAAGGCACCCTCAGTGGGGGGGGTTTTATAGGGGAATGGCCCTGCAATCTGCCAGCCCGAAGGGGGGGGGTGAGTTTTTTTTTGCCCGGGAAATGGGCCGGGTTTGTGTTGGGGGCCGTGGTGGGGGTGGCGGGCGGCTCCTAAAAACCACGTACGCAGGATGGGTTTCCCCGATGAAAGGGGGCACCAGTGCCGAGTGGGTTGGATTTATAGAGGATGGCTCCCGCCAAACTGCCGCCCGATGACGGGGAGGTCAGTTTACTTCGGAAAAGGGGCCCTAGTTTGTGTTGGGGGCCTGTGGCTGGGAGTGGCCGGCTGGTCCTGAAAATCCACGATACGCAGGATGGTTCCCAGTGAAAGGGGGCACCAGTCCATGGGCGGGTTTGGGTTACCCAAATGTGCTGCAAAGTCCGCAGATGAGGGCAGGTAGTTTTACTTCCGGAAAAGGGGGCCTAGATTTTTTTTGGGGACGTGGTGGGAAAATGGCCGGGGGCCCTGAAAATCCACATCCGGATGGTTCCCAGAGAAAATGGCACCATGCCAAGTGGGCTGGGTTTTATAAAAGTGGCTCCCGCAATTCCCAGAAAGGGGGGGGTAAATTTTTTTTCCGGGAAAAAAGGGGCCGTGGTTTTTTGGGGGCCGTGGTGGGAGTGGCCGGGTGCCCTGAAAATCCACGAAGCAGGTGGTTCCCCGATGAAAGGGGCACCCCTGCCAAAAGGGCTGGTTTTATGGGGA
>NW_026995871.1:0-1817 GCF_028769735.1 Zonotrichia leucophrys gambelii
CTGGGGAAACCCCTGGTAACGTGGTTTTCAAAGTAGCCTCCACTTTTCCCCCCACAGGCCCCCGAACACAACCACGGCCCTTTTCCTGGCCAAAAAAACTCTCCCCCCCCCCTTTGGCTGGCGATTTCAGGGCCCCTTCCCCTTCAACCCCGCCCGACTCGGCATGGTGCCACCTTTCATCTGGGAACCATCCTGCTATGTGGATTTTCAAACCAGCCGAAATCCGACAGGGCCCCCCAAAAAAAAGGGGGCCTTTTCCCCGGAAAAAACTCTCCCCCCCCTTTTGGGTGGCAGATTTCAGGGGCCCCTTCCCCCTATCAACCAGCCGATCGGCACGGTGCCACCTTTCCGGGAACCATCCTGCGTATCGTGGATTTTTAGGACCAGCCCCCCCCCCAGCCACAGGCCCCCAACACAAAAAAGGCCCTTTTTCCCTGGAAAAACTGACCGCCCGTCCCTGGCTGGCAATTGCGGGGCCCTTCCTCTTCAAAAAACCCAAATGCACTGGGCACTTTCATTGGGGAAACCCCCTGCTATGTGGATTTTTTAAGGGAGCCGCCCCCCCAGCCACAGGCCCCCAACACAAAAAAAGGGCCCTTTTTCCCCGGAAAAAACTACCCCCCCCTTTTGGCGGAGATTGCAGGGCCACTTCCCCTTCAACAGCCCACTTTGCACGGTCCCTTTCATCTGGGAACCATCCCGCGTATGTGGATTTTAGGGGCCACCGGCCCTCCCAGCCACAGGCACTGCGTATCGTGGATTTTCAGGAGCCCGCCGCCCCCTCCCCGCCACAGGCCCCCAAAAACCAAATTCGGGCCCCTTTTTCCCAATAAAACTGACCTGCCCTACTGCTGGGAATTTCGGAACCCCTTGCCCCTTCAACCCGCCCACTGGCACGGTGCCCCCTTTTATCTGGGAACCATCCGCTATCGTGGATTTTCAGGGGCCAGCCGGCCACTCCCACCACAGGCCCCCCAAAACAAACCCGGCCCTTTTCCCGGGAAACAAACCCCCGCCCGCTTCTGGGCAGATTGCAGGAGCCACGCCTTATCAAACCAGGACCGGGATGGTGCCCCCCTTTATCTGGGAACCACCTGCGTATGTGATTTTCAGGAGCCAGCCGGCCCTCCCAGCCACAGGCCCCCCAAAACCCCAAACCCGGCCCTTTTCCCTGGCAAAAAAACTCACCCCCCCGCTTGCTGGGAGATTGCAGGGGCCACTTCCCCCTAAAACCCGCCCCACTCGCACTGTGCCAAACCTTCATCTGGGAAACCCCCTGGGATGTGGATTTTTTAGGAGCCACCCCTCCCACCAGGGGCCCCCCCCAAAAAAACACGGCCCTTTTCCCCCAAAAAAAACCCCCCCCTTTTGGCGGCAATGCAGGGGCCCCTTCCCCTTCAAAAAACCGACAACTGGGCCCCTTTATCGGGAAAACCCTCCTGCGACGTGGATTTTCAAAGCCAGCCGCCCTCCCCCAACCCCAAAAAACACGGCCCCTTTTCCCCAAAAAAAACTTCCCCCCTTTGGCTCAATGAGAACCATTCCCCATAAACCCGCCCCCTCGGCACGTGCACCTTTATTTGGGAACCACCTGGTATCGGGGATTTTCAGGAGCCAGCCGGCCCCCCAGCCACAGGCCCCAAAAAACAAAACCGGCCCTTTTCCCTGAAGAAAACTACCCCCCCCCTGGCTGCAGATTGCGGCCACTTCCCCAAAACCGCCGACCGGGACTGGTGCCACCTTTCATCTGGGGAAACCATCCTGCGTATGGGATTTTTAGGGGCCCCGGCCCTCCCAGCCCCACCCCCAAACCAACA
>NW_026995872.1:0-1802 GCF_028769735.1 Zonotrichia leucophrys gambelii
GCCCCTACGAGGATGGTTCCCAATGAAAAGGGGGCACCAGTGCAGTCCCCGGGGTTTTATAGAGGGGAAGTGGGGTCCTGCAATCTCCAGCCAAAGGGGGGGGTAATTTTTTTTGCCCGGGGAAAAGGGGCCCTGGTTTTGTTCGGGGCCTGTGGCTGGGACTGGGGGGCTGGGTCCCCAAAATCCAATACGCAGGATGGTTCCCAGATGAAAGGTGGGGGGACATCCGAGGGGCGGTTTTTATAGAGGCAATGGGTCCTGCAATCTGCCAGCCAGAACGGGCGGTAGTTTTTTTCCAGGGAAAAAAGGGGGGTTTTTTGTTGGGGGCCCGGGGTGGAGTGCCGGCTGCTCCCGAAAAATCCAGAAAGCAGATGGTTCCCAGATGAAAAAGGGGGCACCTGCAGTCGGGGGGATTGATAGGGCAAGTGGCCCCCGCAAACTGCCCCGTGACGGGCAAGTCTTTTTACTTCGGGGGAAAAAGGGGCCGGGGGTTTTTTTTTGGGGGGGTTTTTGGCGAGTGGCCCCCTGGCTCCTGAAAATCCACGATACCAGGAGGGTTCCCAGATGAAAGGTTTTACCAGTGCCGAGTCGGCGGATTATTTGAGGCAATGGTCCGCAATTCCAGCCAGACCCGGGGGGTAGTTTTTTTCCAGGGAAAGGCCGTGTTTTTTTTTGTGGCCTGTGCTGGAGTGGCCGCTGGCTCCTGAAAATTAAAGATACCAGGAGTTCCCAATGAAAAATGGCACCAGTGCCAGTGGGGTGGTTTTTAAAAGGGCCAGTGTTTCTGCAATTGCCAGCCAGAAAAGGGCAGGGGCAGTTTTACTTCCCGGGAAAGGGCCAGTTTTTGTGTTGGGGGCCTGTTTTTGGGGAGTGGCCGCTGGCTCCTGAAAAACCACGATACAGGGTGGTTCCCAGATGAAAGGTGGCACCAGGCCCTCCGGTGGTTTTAAGGGAATTTCCCTGCAATTGCCACCAGAAGAGGGGGGTATTTTCTTCAAAGGGAAAAGGGCCGGGTTTGTGTTTGGGGGGCCCGTCTGGGGGGGCGGGGCTCCCCGAAAATCCCCGATCGCAGGGTGGTTCCAGATGAAAGGTGGCACCATGCCGAATCGGGCTGGATTGATAAGGCCCCGGGGGTCCTGCAATTGCCAGCCCGATAGGCATTTTGTTTTTTTCCAGGGAAAAGGGGCCGTGTTTGGGGTTTGGGGGCCCGTGGCGGAGTGGCCGGCTGGCTCCGAAAAATCCACATAGCAGGATGGTTCCCAAAAATAAAGGGGGGCACCCGGCCAAGTCGGGCTGGTTTTATATTCCCAAATGGCTCTGCAATTGCCCGCCAGAACGGGGGTATTTTTTTTCCCGGGGAAAAGGCCGGGTTTTGTTTGGGGGGGTGTGGCTGGGGGGGCCGGCTGGCTCCTGAAAATCCACCATAACCCGGGGTTCCAGATAAAGGTGGGACCGGGCCAAATCGGGCTGGATTTATAGAGGCAAGTGCTCCCGCAATCTGCCAGCCCGAGCCGCAGGTCAATTTACTTCCCGGGAAAAGGCCGTATTTTTTTTTGGGGGCCTTGGTGGGAGTGGCCGGCTGGCCCTGAAAAACCACATACGCAGGTTTTCCAATGAAAAGGGGGCACCCCGGCCAAATGGGCGGTTTTTAAATTTCCAGTGGGTGCTGCAATGGCCAGCAGAGGGGGCGGTAGTTTTTTTCCGGGAAAAAGGGCCGTGTTTTTGGTTCGGGGGCCGGGGTGGGGTGGCCCGGTGGTCCTGAAAATCCACGTACCAGGATGGTTCCCCCATGAAAAGGGGGG
>NW_026995873.1:0-1792 GCF_028769735.1 Zonotrichia leucophrys gambelii
TCCCGGAATAAAACACCCCCCCGCCTTTTGGGTGGCAGATTGCAGGAGCCCCTTCCCTCTATCAAACCAACCCACTCGGGACTGGTGCCACCTTCACTGGGAACCTCCTGTACGTGATTTTCAGGGCCCCCGCCACTCCCAGCCACAGGCCCCCAACACAAACCAAAGGGCCCTTTTTCCGGGAAACAAAACTTAAACCCCCCCGTTTTGGGTGGCAGATTGCAGGAGCCACTTCCTTCAAAACCCGCCCGACTTGGCACTGTGCCACCTTTTCTGGACCATCCCCGTAGTGGGTTTTCAGGGGCCCCCGGGCCACTCCCACCCAAACCCCCAAAAAAACAAAAGGGCCCTTTTTCCCTGGAAGAAAAATACCTCCCCCCCTTCTCTGGCGATTGCAGGAGGCCACTTCCCTACAATCCACCCGACTCGGTACTGGGGCCACCTTTCATCTGGGAACCATCCGCGTATCGTGGATTTTTTAGAGCCAGCCGGCCACTCCCACCACAGGCCCCGAACACAAACCCGCCCTTTTCCCTGGCAAAAAAACTCACCCCCCGCTTCTGGGGGCAGATGAGAGCCACTTCCCTCTATCAAACCAGCCCGACTTGGCACGGTGCCACCTTTTCGGACCATCCACCGTAAGGGATTTTCAGGGGCCCGCCGCCCTCCCACCAAAGTCCCCCAAAAAAATCTACGGGCCCTTTTTCCCTGGAATAAAACGACCTGCCCCATCTGCTGGGAATTGCAGAACCACTGTTTTTAAACCCCACCTGGCCCTGGTGCACCCTTTTACTGGGGAAACCCTCCCGCATCGGGATTTTTAGGAGCCAGCGGCCACTCCCACCACAGGCCCCCAAAAACAAACCAGGCCCTTTTTTTCCCCGGAAAAAAAAATCACCCCCCCTCTTGGCTGGCAGATTGCAAGACATTCCCCTATCAAACCAACCCCGGGCCGTGCCCCCTTTTATCTGGGAAACCCCTCCTGGTTCGTGGGTTTTCAGGAGCCAACCCCCACTCCCCGCCACAGGCCCCCCCAAAAAAAAACTACGGGGCCCTTTTCCCCCGGGAAATAAAACTGACCCCGCCCGCATCTGCGGGGATTGCAGACACTTCCTCTACAATCCACCCACTTGGGACGGTGCCACCTTTCATCTGGAACCATCCTCGACGTGGATTTTCAGGAGGGAGCCGTCCACTCCCCCCACAGGGCCCCCAACACAAACCACGGGGCCTTTTTTTCCCCGGCAAACAAAACTTTAAAAAACCCCCCCCCCCCCCGCTTCTGGCGGGAATTGGGAGGGGCCACTTGCCCTATCAAACCCGCCCCCACTTGGGACTGGGCCACCTTTCTGGACCCCCCCAAGGGATTTTCAGGGCCAGCCGCCACTCCCACCATAAGTCCCCAAAAAAAATCTACGGCCCTTTTTCCCCGGGTTTAAAACAGACCTCCCATCATCTGGCTGGCAATTGCAGCAGCCATTTGGGAAAATTAAACATCCCCCAAAATGGCACTGGTGCCACCTTTCTCGGGAACCATCCTGCGAAACGTGGATTTTTTTAGGGGGCCAGCCGCCACCCCCAGCCACAGGCCCCCAACACAAACCCGGCCCTTTTCCCTGAATTTTAACAAACCCGCCCGTCCCTCTGGCTGGGAATTCAGAACCACTTTCCTCTAAAATCCAGCCCGACTGGGGCCCGGGCCACCCTTTACTGGGGAAACCCTCCGCGTATCGTGATTTTGGACAGCCGCCACTCCCAGCCCAGGCCCCCAAACAAAACTACGGCCCTTTTT
>NW_026995874.1:0-1787 GCF_028769735.1 Zonotrichia leucophrys gambelii
AAGGGCCCTGTTTTGTTTGGGGGGCCCGGGCGGGGGGGGGCCGCGGTCCAAAACCCGATAGCAATGGTCCCAGATAAAAGGGGGCCCAAATCCGGGCGGGCTGGTTTTTTAGAGGCAAGGGCTCGCATCGCACCAAAAGGGGCGGTAGTTTTTTCCGAAAGGGGCCCTGTTTGTGTTCGGGGCCTGTGGCTGGGAGTGGGCCGCTGGGTCCTGAAAATCCACATACGCAGGATGGTTCCCAGATGAAAGTGGGACCAGTGCCAGTTCGGCTGGTTTGATAGAAGTGGCTCCTGCAATCTGCCAGCCAGAAGGGGCGGTGAGTTTTTCCAGGGAAAGGGGCCCTGGTTGTGTTGGGGCCTGTGGCTGGGGGTGCCGGCTGGCTCCTGAAAATCCACGATACGCAGGATTTGGGCCAGATGAAAGGGCAAACCCTGCCAAGTCGGCTGGTTGATAGAGGCAAGTGGCTCCTGCAATTGCCAGCCAGAAGCGGGCGGGAGTTTGTTTGCCAGGAAAAGGCCGTGGTTTGTTTCGGGGGGGCCTGTGGCTGGGAGTGGCCGGTGCTCCTGAAAAACCACGATACGCAGGATGGTTCCCAGATGAAAGTGGCACCAGTGCCAGTCGGCTGGTTTGATAGACAATGGGTCCTGCAATTCCACCAGATGAAGGCAGGCAGTTTTTTCCCGGGAAAGGGCCGTGTTTTGTTTGGGGCCTGGGCGGGGGTGGCCGGCTGCTCCTGAAAATCCACGATACGCAGGTGGTTTCCCCGATGAAAGTGGCACCAGTGCCAAGTCGGCTGTTTGATAGAGGCAGTGGCTCCTGCAATCTGCCAGCCAGAAGCGGGGCGGTGAGGTTTTTTTTGCCAGGGGAAAAGGGCCGTGGTTTGTGTTTGGGGCCTGTGGCTGGGAGTGGCCCGGGTGGCTCCTGAAAAACCACGATACGCAGGATGGTTCCCAATGAAAGGTTGGCACCAGTGCCAGTCGGCTGGTGATAGAGCAAGTGGCTCCGCAATCTGCCAGCCAGAAGGGCAGGTCAGTTTTACTTCCAGGAAAAGGGCCGTGGTTTGTTGGGGGCCTGTGGCTGGGAGTGGCCGGCTGGCTCCTGAAAATCCACGATACGCAGGATGGTTCCCAGATTTAAAGGTGGCACCATGCCATCGCTGGTTTTATAAGCCAAGTGGCTCCTGCAATCTGCCCAGCCAGATGAGGCAGGCATTTTACTTCCAGGGAAAAGGGCCGTAGTTTGTGTTGGGGGCCTGTGCTGGGAGTGGCCGGTGGCCCTGAAAATCCACGATACGCAGGATGGTTCCCAGATGAAAGGTGGGACCAGTGCCGAGTCGGGCTGGTTTGATAGACAAGTGGCTCCTGCAATCTCCACCAGAAGGGGGCATTTTCTTCCAGGGAAAGGGCCGTGGTTTGTGTTTTGGGGCTGTGGCGGAGTGGCCGGCTGGCTCCTGAAATCCACATACGCAGGGTGGTTCCAATGAAATGGCAACAGTGCCGTGGGCTGGTTTGATAAGCAAGTGGCTCCTGCAAACTGCCAGCCAGAAGCGGGCAGGTCAGTTTACTTCCAGAAAAGGGCCGTGGTGTTTGGGGGCCTTGGCTGGGGTGGGCCGGTGGCTCCTAAAACCACGATCGCAGATGGTTTCCAATGAAATGGCCCCCAAATCGGGCTGGTTTGATAGGAAAATGGCTCCCAATCTCCACCAAAGGGGCGTATTTTTTCCAGGGGAAAAGGGGGTGGTTTGTTTGGGGCCTGGCTGGGGGGGCCGGGTGGGTCCCGAAACCACG
>NW_026995875.1:0-1782 GCF_028769735.1 Zonotrichia leucophrys gambelii
CCCTTCACCCGGGGGTTTTGGCCCACAGGTCTCAGTATCTGGGGGCCTCTTGGAAGGGTCCTGACTCTGGTTGCCTTGGTGCAATTCACCTGTGAGGTGCCTGCGGTCACTCACGCTCTTACAGCTACGGCTCCCCACACATCGGGGGGCATAGTCGGGTTTGCAGGTCCACACACACCCCCCCCCCCCGCTTTGGTCACAGCCCCCACCCGCCCGGGGGACACAAGCCTGGTTTGCAGGTCACACACACACTTCCACTGCCCCTTCCCACCTGCCCAGGAAGTTGAGGCTGACTTTGCTTGTAACTCACTCTCACAACACACAACAAGACAAAAATTTAAGGTACCTTTTACTTTCACACCACTTATTACAAGTTTAGTTTTACTGGCCAGTTTTGGTGCTATTGGATATCCTTCCTACCTAGCTGTTTTTTGCCTAACTTCAGATGTTACTTTGTTGAGACGGGACTTATCTGCTCCTGTATCAACCAAAAAATTCTAATTTCTTCATTTAGGGGTCCGACCTCAAAGTTTACCAAGGGCTCTTGTAGATGTTGCAATTGGGTCCCCTAAAGTATAAAGCCCCTGACCCTCTACTCATCACCTCTAAGGATCTTTCCAACATCATCTTGTTCCCTGGTATTGCCACATCGAGACTGAGTTTCTACAAAACCTCCTGGTATGTTCCTGGCCCTCCACAGTAATAGCAATATCGTTCTTTCAAAGGGACTTGAGGTGTCTCTATCCCTTTTGCACCTGACAGTACAAGAGGCCTATCCCTTTCCTCCTCCTGGTGGTGGTCCCGCCCACCCTGCACTTTCTCTAGCTACTGCAACCCTGATCTTAGCCTTGGCCTTTGCTTTTTCTTCCTCCCTCCTTAAAATACACCTTCAATGCCTCTTTTTAATAACTCATTTATGTCCTTCATTTGCAATCTTCCATCTTTTCCAGTTTTCTCCTTATATCAGGCTAAGATTTGGTTTAAAAAATTGGACTTTTTTGTAGCAATTTGACCTTCTGTGGTTCTGGGTCTATTCTAGAGTACAACGGAAATTCGTTAGGCATTAAGCCAGGGAGCGGACTTCATCTTTCCCTGTGTCCCTCAAATGCCAATTGGGTTTGTTCTTTGGGAAAACTCTTTGATTTCCCCGTATTATCAAAGACTTAATTCCATCATGGCCTTCCTCCCCCCCTGGTTTGGGTTCCAGCGGGGTCCGTTTTTTGTGGCAATTTCTGTTCGCCTGATGGCACCTGGGGTCCTGGACGGTTTTCTTTCTCCAAATTCTTATCCACCACCCTAATCATCTGGACCTCTTCTGGGAAAATAATATACCAGGAGGGGAAATTTATCTCCCCCCCGTGTAGATATTTGGACTTAGAAATTGATCCCCTTGGTTTGGGTTGCCCATGGGTCCTCAACTAATGCCCCAACTCTTTTTTTTAAACCTCTCACCTCAGAAGCAGTTAGGGGAGCATTCACAAACCAACATCCCGTACCCTCCCTAGGAACCTCTTGGGGGAAAAGTCTCTCTGCCCTTGGGGGCTTGGTCTGGTCCACGAGGCCCATCTTAGATGCCAAACTCTTTGAGGGAACTGGGTTTTCCCTGAACTTTCTGCCC
This sequence comes from Zonotrichia leucophrys gambelii, assembly GCF_028769735.1. Lineage (NCBI taxonomy): Eukaryota > Metazoa > Chordata > Aves > Passeriformes > Passerellidae > Zonotrichia > Zonotrichia leucophrys. The sequence continues at coordinate 1,619 of NW_026995875.1, forward strand.
TCAGGGGGTGTTTTGCTGATTGTTTTTGGGGGAGCTTTGTGCCCCAACTAGGAGGAGGTAAAAGGGCAGCAATAGGAGGGGGAGAAGAGCCTGATGAAAATTAAGTGGAGCTGGAGAAGGGGTGGGGAAAGCAGCAGGTGGAGTAGGCACCGTGGGGGTGGGGT
>NW_026995876.1:0-1752 GCF_028769735.1 Zonotrichia leucophrys gambelii
GGCAGATGCAGAGCACTTCCTCTATCAACAGCCCGACTTTGCACTGGTGCCACTTTCTCGGGAACCATCCTGCGTATGTGGTTTCGGGCCAGCCGGCCATCCGCCACAGCCCCAACACAACACGGCCCTTTTCCTGGAAAAAACTACTCCGTTTTGCGGCAGATTGCAGGACCACTTCCCTATCAAAGCCCACCACTGGTGCCACCTTTCACTGGGAACCACTGCGATCGTGGATTTTCAGGAGCCGCCGCCACTCCCACCACACCCCAACAAACTACGCCCTTTCCGAAGTAAACTGACCTCCCTCTCTGCGGCAATGAGGCCACTTGTTACAACCCCCACTTGGCACTGGTGCCACCTTTCATCTGGACCATCCTCTATCGTATTTTCAGGGCCACCCCACTCCCACACAGGCCCCGAACACAAACCCGCCCCTTTCCTGGAAAAAACTCACCCCGCTTTTGCTGAGATTGCGGACCACTTGCTTATAATCCAGCCCGACTCGGCACTGGTGCCACCTTTCATCGGGAACCATCCTCGTATCGTGGATTTTCAGGAGCCAGCCGGCCACTCCCAGCCACAGGCCCCAAAACACAAACAGGGCCCTTTTCCCTGGAATAAAACTGACCCTGCCCGTCTCTGGCGGCAGATTGCAGGAGCCACTTCCTCTATCAAACCAGCCCGACTTGGCACTGGTGCCACCTTTCATCTGGGAACCATCCTGCGTATCGTGGATTTTCAGGGCCAGCGGCCACTCCCAGCACAGGCCCCCAACACAACCACGGCCCTTTCCCTGGAAAATACCCGCCCCTCGGTGGCAGATTGCAGGAGCACTTCCTATCAACCAGCCCACTGGCACTGGTGCCACCTTTCATCTGGAACATCCTGCGTATCGTGGATTTTCAGGAGCCAGCCGGCCACTCCCAGCACAGGCCCCAACAAACCACGGCCTTTTCCCTGAAAAACTACCTCCGCTCTGGCTGCAGATTGCAGGAGCCACTTCCTACAACCAGCCCGACTCGGCACTGGTGCACCTTTCATTGGGAACCATCTGCGTATCGTGGATTTTCAGGAGCCACCGGCCACTCCAGCCACAGGCCCCCAACACAAACACGGCCCTTTCCTGGAATAAACTACGCCGTTTGGCTGCGATTGCAGGAGCCATTCTCTATCAACCAGCCGACTGGACTGGTGCCACCTTTCATGGGAACCATCCTGCGTATCGTGGATTTTCAGGAGCAGCGGCCACTCCCAGCCACAGGCCCAACACAACACGGCCCTTTCCTGAAAAAAACTACCGCCCCTTCTGGCTGGCATTGAGGAGCACTTCCCTATCAACCACCCGACTGGCACTGTGCCACCTTTATCTGGACTCCTGCGTTCGGGTTTTCAGGGCCAGCCGGCCACTCCCACAGCCCAAAACACGGCCCTTCCTGAAAAAAATACCGCCTTCTGGCTGCAATTGCAGAGCCTTGGTTATCAAACGCCCACTGGACTGGTGCCCCTTTCATCTGGGAACCATCCTGCGTATCGTGGATTTTCAGGAGCCAGCCGCACTCCCAGCCACAGGCCCCAACAAACACGGCCTTTCCCTGGAATAAAACGCCTGCCCTCTCTGGCTGGCGATTGCAGAGCACTTCCTCTATAACCACCGATGGCATGGTGCCACTTTCATGGGAACCATCTGCGTATCGGGTTTTCAGGAGCCAGCGGCCCTCCCCACAGGCCAAAATCGGCTTCCTGGAATAAAAC
>NW_026995877.1:0-1749 GCF_028769735.1 Zonotrichia leucophrys gambelii
ACCGATCCCGCCCCAGGCCCCCAAAAAAAACCCCAGGGGGCCTTTTTCCCCGGGAATTTAAAAATGACCTGCCCCTCTGGGTGGCAATTGCAGGAGCCCCTTGCCTCTATCAACCAGCCCGACTTGGCACGGTCCACCTTTTTACGGAACCTCCGCTATCGTGGATTTTCAGGACCAACCGGCCACTCCCAGCCACAGGCCCCCCAACACAACCCACGGCCCCTTTTTCCCGGAAAAAAACTACCCGCCCCCCTTTTGGCTGGGAGTTGAGGAACACTTCCCTCTATCAAACCAGCCCGACTCGGGCCCGTGCCACCCTTTCATCGGGAACCATCCGCAAAACGTTTTATTTTCAGGGGCCACCGGCCCCTCCCAGCCACAGGGCCCCCAAAAACAAAACCCCGCCCTTTTTTCCCGGGAAACAAAAATTAACCGCCCCCCCTTCTGCTGGCAGATTGCAGACCACTTCCCTACAAACCACCCACTTTGCCTGGCCACTTTCTGGGGCCTCCGCGATTGTTTTTCAGAGCCCGCCCGGGCCCCTCCCACCACAGTCCCCCAAAAAATCTCGGCCCCCTTTCCCCGGAAGTAAAACGACCTCCCCCTGGGTGGGAATTGCAGAGCCACTTTTACAAACCACCCAATCTACGGTGCCACCTTCATCGGGGCCTCCCGTATCTGGATTTTCCCCGAGCCAGCCGCCACTCCCAGCCCCGGCCCCCAACACAAACCACGGCCCTTTCCTGAAAAAACTTAAAACCCCCCGCTTTTTCTGGGAGATTGCAGGAAACCACTTTCTCTTCAAACCACCCAAATTGGCACTGTGCAACTTTTATCTGGGAACCCTCCTGCTATCGTGGATTTTCAGGAGACCAGCCGGCCACTCCCAGCCACAGGCCCCCGAACACAAACCCCGGCCCTTTTCCCTGCAAACAAAACTCACCCCCCCGCTTCTGGCTGGCAAAATTGCAGGGGACACTTCCTCTATCAAACCCGCCAGACTCGGGACTGTGCCACCTTTCATCTGGGGAAACCCTCCTGCTATCGTGATTTTCAGGAGCCAGGCCCACTCCCAGCCACAGCCCCAAACACAAACTACGGCCCTTTCCCTGGAATAAAACTACCTGCCCATCTCTGGCTGGCAATTGCAGGAGCCACTTGCCTCTATACAACCGACCGACTCGCACTGGGGCCACCTTTTATCTGGGAACCATCCTGCGTATCGTGGATTTTCAGGACCAGCCGGCCACTCCCACCAAAAGGCCCCAAACAAAACCAGGCCCTTTTCCCTGGAAAAAACTAACCCCCGCTCAGGCTGGAATTGCAGGAGCACTTCTCTATCAACCAGCCCGACTCGCACTGGTGCCACCTTCATCGGGAACCATCCTGCTATTGTGGGTTTTCAGGGGCCACCGGCCCCTCCCCGCCACAGGCCCCCAAACACAAAAGGCCCTATCCCCGGAATAAAAATGACCTCCCATCTCTGGTGGGAGATTGCCGGAACCACTTGCCCCTTCAAACCACCCCACTTGCACTGGTGCCACCTTTCATCTGGGAACCATCCTGCGATGTGGATTTTAGGAGCCCCGCCCCCCAGCCACAGGGCCCCCAAAAAAAAAACCACGGGGCCTTTTTCCCCCAAAAAAACTACCCGCCCCCTTCGGGTGGAGTTGCAGGACCACTCCTCTAAAACCGCCCCACTGGCAGGTGCCACCTTTTCTGGACCATCCGCGAATGTGGTTTTCCCCG
>NW_026995878.1:0-1731 GCF_028769735.1 Zonotrichia leucophrys gambelii
TGGGGGAGATTGCAGGACACTTCCTCTATAACCCGCCCCCCGGACTGGCCCCCCTTTTATCTAAACCCCCCCCGGGATTGGTTTTAGGCCCCCCCCGGCCCCCCAACAAACCCCCCAAACCCCAAAAAGGCCCCTTTTCCCCAAAAAAACTACCCCCCCTTTTGGGGGGCAGATTCGGGGAATTCCCCTATAAAAACCCCACCTACGGGCCACTTTTATTTGGGAACCACCCGGTATTGGATTTCAGGGGCCCGCCGGCCCCTCCCCGCCCACCCCCAAACAAACCACGGCCCTTTTCCCCGGAAAAAAACTACCCCCCCTTGGGTGGCAAATTCAGGAGCCCCCTTCCCTATCAAACCCCCCACTTGCACGGGCCCCCTTCTCGGGAACCCTGCTACGTATTTTCGGAGCCACCCCACTCCCCACAGGCCCCCAACAAACCCCGGCCCTTTTCCGGGAAAAAAAAACCCCCCCTTTGGTGGCAATTAGGGGCCCCTTCCCTCTTCAAACCACCCCACTGACTTATTTTTACTGGGGAAACCTCCTGGTTCGGGATTTTTAGGGGCCCGCCGCCCCCAGCCACAGCCCCCCAAAAAACAACTACGGCCTTTTCCTGAAGAAATGACTGCCCTCATTGGCTGCAGATGCAGGAGCCTTGGCCTCTATAATCCAGGGGGCACTGGTGCCACCCTTTTATCTGGGAACCATCCTGCGTACGTGGATTTCAGGGCCGCGGCCATCCAGCCACAGGCCCCCGAACACAAACCACGGCCCTTTCCCCGGAAAGAAAATCACCGCCCGCTTTGGTGGCAGATTGCAGGAGCACTTCCTCTATCAACAGCCGATCGGTATGGTGCCACCTTTCATCTGGGAACCATCCTGCGTATCGTGGATTTTTAGGAGCCAGCGGCACTCCAGCCACAGGCCCCCCAAACAAAATACGGCCCTTTTCCCCGGAAGTAAACTGACCTGCCCGTCTTTTGGCTGGCAGATTGCAGGAGCCACTTGCCTCTATCAACCACCCCCTGGACTGGTGCCCCCTTTCATTGGGAAACCCCCTGCGATGTGGATTTTAGGGGGCCGCCGACTCCACCAAGGCCCCCAACACAAACAGTTTTCCGGGGAAAAAAACCGCCGCTTGGTGGAGATTAGGACCCCTTCCTTACAAACCCATTTAGGTTTCCCCCCTTTTTTTATCTAACCCTCCTCGTATTTGGATTTTAGGGGCCACCCCCCTGCCCCCAAGGCCCCAACAAAACCCCGGCCCTTTTTTCCTTTAAAAAAACCACCCCCCCCCCTTCTGGTGCAATTTCAGAGCCACCCCTTCAAACCACCCACCGGGACTGGGGGCCCCTTTCATCTGGGGAAACCCTCCTCTATCTGATTTCCCACCGCCACTCCCACCAAAGGCCCCCAACAAAAACCACGGCCCTTTCCCCAAAAAAACCACCGCCCCCCTGCGCAGTTGCAACCACTTGCCTCATCAAACCCCCACCCACTGGGCCACCCTTTCATCGGGGAAACCCCCTGGGACTGGGTTTTTTGGGGCCAGCGGCCCTCCCACCCCACCCCAAAAAAAACTACGGCCCTTTTCCCGGAAAAAAACTGACCTGCCCCTCGCTGGGAGATTTCAAGCCCTTTTTACAAACCACCCCCACTTGCCATTTCTCGGGAACCACCGCATCGTATTTTAGGACCACCGGCCCTCCCCCACAGGGGCCCCAAAAAAAA
>NW_026995879.1:0-1729 GCF_028769735.1 Zonotrichia leucophrys gambelii
GTGGATTTTCAGGAGCCCGCCCGGGCCCCCCCAGGGGCCCCAAAGGCCCCCAAAAAAAAAAAACGGCCCCTTTTTCCTGGAAGTAAAAATGAAACCCGCCCCTCTTTTGGCCGGCAGATTGCAGGAAACCACTTGGGCCTTTAAACCGCCTTGGCACTGGTGCCCCCCTTTCATCTGGGAACCCTCCTGGGGGTTTTGTGGATTTTCAGGAGCCGGGACTCCGGCCCAAAGGCCCCCCAAAAAAACACGGCCCTTTTTTCCCGGAAGAAAAAATGACCTGCCCTTATCTGGCTGGGAGATTGCAGGAGCCCCTTGGTCTTCAAAAAACCCCCCACTTGGCACTGGTGCCACCCTTTTCTGGGGAACCTTTTGCGTTTTTTGTGGATTTTCAGGGGCCCGGCCGGGCCCCTCCCCGGCCCCAAAGGGCCCCCCAAAAAATCACGGCCCCTTTTTTTTGGAAGAAAACTGACCGGCCCTTTATCTGGTGGCAGATTTCAGGACCAAATTCCCCCTTTTCAAACCACCCCACTTGGCCCGGTGCCCCCCTTTTTTGGGAACCCAAACCTGGTATCGTGGATTTTCAGGAGGCCCGCCGGCCCCCCCGCCCCCGGGCCCCCCAAAAAAAAACCGGGCCCCTTTTCCCCCGGAAAAAATTTCCCCCCTTTTGGTGGGGATTAGGAGCCAGGGCCACTCCAGACAGGCCCCAAACAAACACGGCCCCTTTCCCCAAAAATACCCCCCCTTTTTTGGCAGTTGAGGAGCCCCTTTCTATCAAACCCGCCCCACCCCCATGGGGCCCCTTTTCTGGGAACCCTCCTGCATCGTGGTTTTTCGGGGCAGCCGGGCCCCTCCCCCAGGCCCCCAACCAAACCCCGGCCCCTTTCCTGGCAAAAAAAATACCCCCCCTTCGGCTGGGGGATTGCAGGAGCCACTTCCCCTTTTAACCCGCCCATGGCATGGTGCCCCTTTCTGGGAACCATTGCGTATGTGGATTTTAGGGGGCCCCCGGGCCCCTCCCCGCCCCGGGGCCCCCCAAAAAACCCCCCTTTTTTCCGGAATAAAACTGGTCCCTATTGGTGGCAGTTGCAGGGCCCCTTGTTTCCAAACCAGGGTTGGCATGTGCCCCTTTATCTGGGGAAACCTCCCGTTCGTGGTTTTCGGAGCCCCGGCCCCCCCCCCCAGGCCCCCAACACAAACCCGGCCCTTTTTCCCGGAAAAAAATCCCCCCCCCCTTTTGGGGGATTGCAGGACCCCTTTCAACCACCCCCTTGGGGGCCCCCCTTTTTGGGAACCCTGGATCGGGATTTTAGAGCCCGGGCCCCCCAGCCGGCCCCCAAAAAAACCCTTTTTCCCCCCCCCTCCCGGGGAAAAAAAACAACCCCCCTTTTCCCCCTTTTTTGGGGCTGGAGGGGTTTTTTGGAGGGCCCCTACCCCAAAAACCGGGCCCTTTTCCCCAAAAAAAATTGGGGCCCCCTTTCAATTGGGTTTTTAAACCCTTGGCGGGGGGTTTTTTTTTGTGGATTTTCAGGGCCCCCCGGCCCCTCCCCCACAGGCCCCAAAAAAAACCCCCCTTTTCTTGGAAAAAAACTACCCCCCCTTCGGCGGCAGATTCAGGACCCTTTCTCTTTTAAACGGGCCCGGCTGGTGCCCCCTTTATTGGGAAATCCCGGATGTGGGTTTTAGGAGAGCGGCACTCCACCCCGGCCCAAAAAACAAACACGGCCCCTTT
>NW_026995880.1:0-1728 GCF_028769735.1 Zonotrichia leucophrys gambelii
GTTTCCCAAAGGTAAGGGGGCCCGTGGTCTCTTTTTTTTAATTTTTTGGGGGGGTTTTTTTTTTTTTTTGGGAAAAAGGGGCCTTTTTTGGGGGGTTTATGGCCGGCGGCTCCTGAAAATCCCGATACCGGATGGTTCCCCCGATGAAAGTGGGACCCGGGCCCAAATCGGGCTGGTTTTTTAGACCAATGCCCTCAATCTGCCAGCCCAAAAGGGGGGTGATTTTTTTTGCCGGGAAAGGGCCGTGGTTTTTGTTCGGGGGGCCTTGCTGGGGGTGGCCGTGGTTCCCGAAAAAACCACGATCCAGGAGGTTCCCAAAAAAAGGTGGGACCACCAATGTTTTTTATAACCCAAATGCTCCCAATCTGCCAGCCCGAACGGGGGGGTGAGTTTTTTTGCCGGGGAAAGGGGCCGGTTTGTGTTTCGGGGGCCCTTTGGTGGGGTGGCCCCGGGTGGCTCCCGAAAATCCACGATACGCAGGAAGGTTCCCAAGAAAGTGGACCGTGCCAAGTCGGGTGGGTTTTTAGACCAAGTGGTCTGAAACGCCAGCCAGATGATGGCAGGTTGGTTTTTTTTCCAGGGAAAAGGGCCCTTTTTGTTTTGGGGCCTGTGGCGGGAGTGGCCGCTGGGTCCCGAAAATCCCGTTTCGCGGGTGGTTCCCAGATAAAGGGGGCACCATGCCAGCGGGCTGGGGTTTTTAGACCCAATGGCTCTGCAATCTGGGGAAGCGGGGGGGTGATTTTGTTTGCCAGGAAAAAGGGCCGGGGTTTTTGTTTGGGGCCTGTGGGGGGGTGGCCGGGTGGTCCTGAAAAACCCCATCCAATGTCCCCGATGAAAGGGGCACCCTCCAAATGGCGTTATAGAACAAAACTCCCCAAATTTCCACCAGAAAGGGGGGTTGGGTTTTTTTTGCCAGGAAAAGGGCCGGGTTTGTTCGGGGCCGGGCTGAGTGCCCGGGTGGGGTCCGAAAAACCACGATAGCAGGATGGTTTCCAGATGAAAAGTGGCACCGTGCCAAATCGGGTGGTTTATTTTTTTCAATGCCCCCCAATCTGCCCGCCAAAGGGGGGGTTTTTTGTTTTCCCGGGAAAAAGGGGCCCTGGTTTGTTTTGGGGGGCCTGTGGGGGGTTCCCTTTGGTTCCCGAAAATCCAGATACGCAGGATGGTTCCCGATAAAGTGGGACCGTGCCAAACGGGTGGTTTATAGACCCAATGGCTCCTGCAATCTGCCGCAGAAGGGGGGGGGAAATTTTTTTGCCAGGGAAAAAAGGGCCCTGGTTTTTTGGTTCGGGGGCCCGGGTATGGGCCCGGGTGGGTCCTAAAAAACCCCGTACGCAGATGGTTCCCGATGAAAGGGGGCACAGTGCCAAATCGGGCTGTTTTTAAATCCAAAATGCCCCCCCAATCTGCCCCCCGAGGGCGGTTTGGTTTTTTTCAGGGAAAAAAGGCGTGTTTGTTTGGGGGCCCGTGCTGGGGGGCCGGCGGCTCCTGAAAATCCACGATACCAGGTGGTTCCCAGATAAAGGTGGACCAGTGCCAAGTCGGGCTGGGTTTATAGAACAATGGTCTGAATTGCCAGAGGGCGGTTGGTTTTTTTCCCGGAAAGGGCCTGGTTGGTTTTGGGGGTTGCGGGGTGGGCCGGGGGTCCCAAAACCTTACCAGGATGGTTCCCAGTGAAAGGTGGCCCATGCCAGTGGCTGTTTGATAGAAAAATGGCTTAACCCCCAA
>NW_026995881.1:0-1726 GCF_028769735.1 Zonotrichia leucophrys gambelii
AAAGCCCGACTTGGCATGGTCCCCCTTTTCTGGGAAACCTCCCGCTATGTGGATTTTTGGAGCCAGCGGCACTCCCGCCCAAAAGGCCCCCCAACACAAACCGGCCCTTTTCCCTGGAAAAAAATACCCCCCCCGCTTCGGGGGCGATGCAGGGCCATTCCCCCATCAAACCACCCCTCGGTTATGGGGGCCCCCTTTCATCTGGGAAAAAAAAATCCTGCGTATGTGGGTTTTTTAGGAGCCCGCCGGCGCCCCCCCGCAACAGGCCCCCGAACACAAACCACGGCCCTTTCCCTGCAAAGAAAACTCACCCGCCCCGCTTCGGCTGGAGTTGAGGGACACTTCCCTTATCAAACCAGCCGATTGGCTGGTGCCCCCCTTGGGTCTGGGGCCATCCTGGTATTGTGGTTTTTGAGCCAGCGGGCACTCCCAGCCCAGGCCCCCCAACAAATACGGCCCCTTTTCCCGGAAGAAAAATGACCTGCCCGTCATCTGGGGGGGAGATTTCAGGAGCCACTTGCCCCATCAAAACCCCGCTTGGCACTGGGGCCACCTTTCATCTGGGAACCTCCCCGCGTTTGGGATTTTCAGGAGCCAGCAGGCACTCCCCGACACAGGCCCCCCAAACAAATAAGCCCTTTTCCCTGGGAAAAAAACTCACCCCCGCTTTGGGGGGGCAGATTGCAGGAGCCACTTGCCCTACAAACCGCCCCACTTGGCACTGGTGCCACCTTTCATCTGGGGAAAAACAGCGTATCGGGATTTTCGGGGCAGCCCGGGCCCCTCCCAGCCCCAAGGCCCCAGAACACAAACCACGGGCCCCTTTTCCCCCGGGAAAAAAAAACCCGCCCCGCTTCTGGCTGGGGAGATTGCAGGAGACACTTCCCATCAAACCCGCCCGCTTGGGACTGGTGCCCCTTGGATTGGGAGCCACCAGGTACGTGGATTTTCAGGGCCAGCCCCGGGCCCCTCCCCGCCCCAAACCCCCCAAAAAGAATCTACGGCCCTTTTCCCTGGAAGTAAAACTGACCTGCCCTCACCTGGCGGGGGGACATTGCAGCACCCCTTGGTAAATCAAAAACCAGCCCAAAATCGGGACGGGGCCCCCTTTTATCGGGGAACCAAACCCGCGTACGTGGATTTTCAGGAGCCAGCGGCCACTCCCGCAGAGGGCCCCAAACAAATACAGGTCTTTTCCCTGGAAGGAAAAAAGACCCGCCCATCTTCTGGCTGGCGATTGCAGGGGAAAACTTTCCTCTACAATCCAGCCCGACTCGGCACTGGTGCCACCTTTATTGGGAACCATCGCTTTTCGTGGGTTTTTTAGGAGCCCCGCCGGCCCCTCCCGACACAGGCCCCAAACACAAAATACGGCCCTTTCCCTGGAAGTTAAAAATGACCTGCCCGTCAAAATTTGGTTTGGGGTTTTAGGAGCCACTTGCCCATCAATCCCGCCGACCGGCATGGTGCCACTTTCATTGGGAACCCTCCTGCGTACGTGGATTTTCGGGGCCAGCCGGCCCCTCCCAGCCACAGGCCCCCCCAACACAAAAAACGGGCCCCCTTTCCCGGCAAACAAAATCACCCGCCCCCCTTTTGGTGGGATTGCAGGAGCCCCTTGCCTCTATCAAACCAGCCCGACCGGGTTTTGCCATTTACTGGGGAACCCCCCCGCGATCGTGGATTTTCTGGAGCCCGGCGGCCTTCCAGCCACGGACCCCCCTAA
>NW_026995882.1:0-1722 GCF_028769735.1 Zonotrichia leucophrys gambelii
AGATAAAGGGGGGGACCCGTGCCAGTCGGGCTGGTTCTTTGAGGGGGGGGCCCTGCAATTTCCGCCAGAAGAGGGGGGGGTGGGTTTTTTTCCAGGGAAAAGGCCAATTTTTTTGGGGAAATTTTGGTGGAAATGGCCGGCTGGCTCCCGAAAATCCACGATACGCCGGATGGTTCCCAGATGAAAGGTGGCACCCCGTGCCAAGTGGGTGGTTTATAAAAGGCAAGTGGCCGTGCAATTTTGCCAGCCAGAAGATGGGAGGTCAGTTTTACTTCCCGGGAAAAGGGGCCGGGGTTTTTTGTTTGGGGGCCTGGGCTGGGAAGGGGCCGGCGGCTCCTGAAAATCCACAAAACGCAGGATGGTTCCCAGATGAACGGTGGCAACAGTGCCCAAATTGGGGTGGTTTGAGAGAGGCCCAATGTTTCCTGCAATGTGCCAGCCAGAAGGGTTTGGGGGGTCAGTTTTCTTCAAAGGAAAAGGGGGCCCTAGTTTTTTTTTTGGGGGCCCGTGGCTGGGGGGGCCGGTGGCTCCCGAAAATCCACGATAGCAGGATGGGTTCCCCGATGAAGGTGGCACCAGTGCCAAGTCGGGCTGGGGTTTTATAAAACAAGTGGCGCCCGCAATCTGCCAGCCGAGAAGGGCGGTCGTTTTTTCTTCCAGGGAAATGGGCCGTAGTATTTGTTTTGGGGGCCCGTGGCTGGGAGTGGCCCCTGGCTCCTTTAAAAACCCCGATAGCAGGATGGTTCCCCGATGAAAGGTGGCACCAGTGCCAAGTCGGGTTGGTTTTTTAAAAAGGAAGGGCTCCTGCAATTCGCCAGAGAAGCGGGGGGGGTAGTTTTCTTTCCCGGGAAAAAAAGGGGCCCTAGTATTTGTTTTTGGGGGCCCGTGGGTGGGAAATGGCCGCTGGCTCCTGAAAATCCCCAAAACGCAGGATGGTTCCCAAGGGAAAAATGGCACCAGTGCCCAAATGGGGTGGTTTAAAAGAAAAAGGAAGTGGCTCCTGCAATCTGCCAGCCAAAATGAGGGGGTCAGTTTTTTTTCCAGGGAAAAGGGGCCTTAGAAAATTTTTTTGGGGGGTTTTTGGGTGGGAGTGGCCGGGTGGTTTCCCCCAAAAACCACGATAGCATGATGGTTCCCAGTTTAAAGGGGGCACCAGTGCCGGGCGGGCTTTTGGGTTTTATAGAGGGAAGGGGCTCCCCGCAAAATTTCCGCCAGAAGGGGCGGGTGTTTTTTGCCAGGGAAAAAGGGGGCCCCCGGTTTTTGTTCGGGGGCCCGTGGTGGGAGGGGCCCCGGGGGGGGGGCCTTTTTAAAACCAGATACGCAGGATGGTTTCCCCGGGGGGGAAAAGGTGGCACCATGCCAAAAAGGGCTGGTTTGATAGAGGGGAAAAGGGGTCCTGCAATCTGCCGGGCCCGAAGGGGGCGGGGAGTTTTTTTCCCGGGAAAAAGGGCCCTGGGGTTTTTTTTTTGGGGGGGCCCGTGGGTTTTGGGAATGGCCGGGTGGCTCCTGAAAAAACCGATACCAGGGTGGTTCCCCGAGGGAAAAGGTTTGGGACCAGTGCCAAATCGGGGGGGTTCATAGAGGCCCAAAAAGGGTCCTGCAATTGCCCCAAACGGGGGAGGTAGTTTTCTTTCCCGGGAAAAGGGGCCGGGAGTTTGTGTTTTTGGGGGGCCCGTGGCTGGGAGTGGCCCGGGTTTGGGTCCTGAAAATCCCCGTACCGGA
>NW_026995883.1:0-1706 GCF_028769735.1 Zonotrichia leucophrys gambelii
CCTTTTCCCCGGAAAAAATAAACCCCTCTCTGGTGGCAGATTGAGGAGCCCCTTCCTCTTCAAACCGCCCCCTGGCCTGGTGCCCCCTTTTTTTCTGGGAACCCTCCTGGTATCGTGGATTTTCAGGAGCCAGGGCCCCCCACCACAGGCCCCGAACACAAACCCCGGCCTTTTCCCTGGCAAACAAAACCCCCCGCCCGTTCTTGGGGGGATTGCAGGAGCCACTTGCCTCTTTCAAACCCGCCGCTGGCATGGTGCCACCTTTCATCTGGACCATCCTGGTTTTTCGTGTTTTTTAAGAGCCAGCCGGCCCTCCCAGCCCCGGCCCCCCAAACAAATATCGGCTTTTCCCCGGAATTTAAAAAGACCTGCCCATCTTTGGCTGGCGATTTAGGAGCACTTTTTCTATCAACCAGCCCCACTGGCAGGTGCCCCTTTTTGGGCCCCCATGTGGATTTCGGAGCCAGCCGGCCATCCCCCCACGGCCCCCGAACACAAACCAGGCCCCCTTTTCCCGGAATTAAAAGCCGCCATCTTTGGGGGAGTTGCAGGAGCCCCCCCTTTGGCTTCAAACCCCGTTTGGCTTGGCCACTTTTATCTGGGAACCACCTCGTATGGGATTTTCAGGAGCCCGCCGGCCACTCCCCCACAGGCCCCCGAAACAAACCACGGCCCTTTTTCCCCGGAAAAAAACAACCCCCCTTTGGGTGGGAGATGCAGGGGCCACTTGGTCTTCAAAAGCCCAAAAATGGCACGGTGCCCCCTTTCATTGGGAACCATCCCGCGAAACGTGATTTTTAGGGGCCAGCCGGGACCCAAACCACAGGCCCCCGAACACAACCCCGGCCCTTTTCCCTGGAAAAAAACTACCCGCCCCCCTTTTGGCTGGCAATTGCAGGAGCCACTTGCCCTATAAAACACCCCGCTTGGAATGGTGCCCCCTTTTTCGGGAACACCGGTATCGTGGATTTTCAGGAGCCGCCGGCCCCCTCCCCCCAGGCCCCCAAAAAAAAACTACGGCCCTTTCCTGGGAAATAAAATGACCCGCCCTCTCTGGCGGCAAAAACGGGCCACTTCTCTTCCCCACCTCTGGGAATGGGGCCACCTTTCTGGAACCATCCGCTATTTGGGGTTTTGGGCCGCCGGCACTCCCCGCCAAGCCCCAAAAACAAACCCACGGCCCTTTTCCCCGGAAAAAAACTACCCGCCCCTCTGGCTGGCAGATTGCAGGGGCCCCTTTCCTCTTCAAACCACCCCCCCTTTTCACTGGTGCCACCTTTTCTGGAACCCTTGCTATTGTGGGTTTTAGGGGCCGCCGGCCATCCAGCCACAAGCCCCAAAAAAACTAGGCCCTTTTCCTGGAAGTAAAACTGCCTGCCCTCATCTGCTGGGAATTGCAGAGCCCTTCCTCATAAACCAGCCACTCGGCACTGGTGCCCCTTTCATCTGGGACCATCCGGTTTTTCGGGTTTTCAGGGGCCCCCGGCCACTCCCCGCCACAGGCCCCCCAAAAAAAAACGGCCCTTTTCCCCGGAAGTAAAAAATGACCTCCCGTCATCTGGGGCAGATTTCAGGACCCCCTTCCTTCCCAAAACCCGCCCGACTGCACTGGTGCCACCTTTTCTGGGGGGCCATCCGCGTACGGGATTTTCAGGGCCGCCGGGCCCCTCCAGCCCCAGGCCCCAAAACAAACCACGGCCCTTTTC
>NW_026995884.1:0-1705 GCF_028769735.1 Zonotrichia leucophrys gambelii
CCCAGCCACAGGCCCCCAAAAACAAAACCCCGGCCCTTTTTCCCCCGGCAAAAAAATTCCCCCCCCCGCTTCTGGGGCCGATTGCAGGAGCCCCTTCCCTCTTTAAACCAGCCCGACCGGCACTGGTGCCCCCTTTCATCTGGGAAACCTCCTTGGGTTTGTGGATTTTCAGGAAACCGCCGGCCCCTCCCGCCACAGGCCCCCAAAAAAAAACTTAAAAACCCCTTTTTTCCCCGGAAAAAAAAACTGACCCGCCCTCTTTTTGGGGGGCAAAAATTTCAGGGAAAAACCCCCCCCCTCTATCAAACCAGCCCGACTCGGCCTGGGGCCACCTTTTATCTGGGAACCATCCCGCGTATCGTGGATTTTCAGGGCCAAACCCGGGCCCCCCCCCGCCAAAAGGCCCCCAAAAAAAACTTCGGGGCCCCCCTTTCCCCGGGGAATTTAAAAAAGCCTGCCCTCTTTTGGCTGGCAAATTGCAGGAACCCCTTCCCCCTATCAAACCGCCATGGACTGGTGCCCCCTTTCACGGGAACCATCCCGTATCGTGGATTTTCAGGAGCCAGCCGGCCCCCCAGCACAGGCCCCAAACAAACACGGCCCTTTTCCCTGGAAAACTGACCCCCCCCTTCTGGCTGGGAGATTTAGGGGCCCTTTCCCAACAAACCAGCCCCCTGCACGGGGCCCCCATCTGGGAACCATCCGCGTATGTGGATTTTCGGGCCGCGGGGCCCTCCCCGCCACAAACCCCCAAAAAAATTACGGCCCTTTCCCTGGGAATTTAAAAAAGACCCCCATTTCTGGCTGGGCCAAATTTCAGGAAACACTTCCCCCCTTTTCAAACCAGCCCAAACCCATGGTGCCACCTTTTATCTGGGACCATCCTGGTTCTGGATTTTCAGGAGCCAGGCGGGGACTCCCAGCCACAGGCCCCCAACAAAACAGGGCCCCTTTTTCCTGGAAGAAAATACCCGCCCCCTCGGCTGGCAGATTGCAGGAGCCACTTGCCCCCTATCAACCAGCCCGACTTGGCAAATGGGCCCCTTTCTCTGGGACCCTCTGCCAAAACGTGGATTTTCAGGAGCCACCGGCCCCTCCCACACGGGGCCCCCCCCAAAACAAAAAACCGGCCCTTTTTCCCCGGCAAAAAAATCACCGCCCCCCTTCTGGCTGGCAGATTGCAGGGCCACTTCCCCCATCAAACCCCCCGACTCGGCCTGGTGCCACCTTTATCGGGAACCATCCTGCTACGTGGATTTTTTAGGACCACCGGCCCTCCCGCACAGGCCCCCCAAACACAAACCACGGCCCTTTTCCCCCGGAAAAAAAACTACCCCCCGCTTTTGGCTGGGGAATTGCGGAGCCCCCTTCCTCATAACCACCCCACTCGGAGGTGCCCCTTTCATCTGGAACCCTCCCGCGTATCGTGGATTTTCAGGAGCCAGCCGGCCACTCCCGCCACAGGCCCCAAACACAAACTACGGCCCCCTTTTGGAAATAAAACGACTGCCCACTTTTGGGTGGCAGATTGCAGGAAACCCCTTGGGCCCCTCAAAACCAGCCCAAATTGCACTGGTGCCACTTTCATCTGGAACCCTCCCGCGTACGTGGATTTTAGGAGCCAGCCGGCCCCCCCCTCCCAGCCACGGCCCCGAACACAAAACCCCGGCCTTTTCCCTGGCAAAAAAAAACTCAACCCCCCCCT
>NW_026995885.1:0-1705 GCF_028769735.1 Zonotrichia leucophrys gambelii
ACGGCCCTTTTCCCTGGAAGTAAAACTGACCTGCCCCCTCTGGCTGCAGATTGCAGGACCACTTGCCTCTATCAAACCACCCGACTGACACTGGGGCCCCCTTTCATCTGGGGAAACCCTCCTGCGTATCGTGGATTTTTAGGAGCCGCCGGCCACTCCCAAACCACAGGCCCCCCAACCAAACCACGGCCCTTTTCCCGGAAAAAAACAACCCGCCCGCTTTTGGCTGGCAGATTGCAGGAACCCCTTCCCCTATCAAACCAGCCCGACTTGGGACTGGTGCCACCTTTCATTGGGAACCATCCTGCGTATCGTGGATTTTCCCGGGGCCAGCCGGCCACCCCAGCCACAGGCCCCCAAAAACAAACTAAAGGCCCCCTTTTCCCGGAAGTAAAACTGACCTGCCCGTCATCTGGCTGGCAAATTGCGGCCCTTGTTAAAACAAACCCCAAATGGCACGGTTCCACCTTTCTCTGGAACCATCCGCTACGTGGGTTTTTCAGAGCCAGCCGGCCCCCCCAGCCACGGGCCCCCAACAAAACTACGGCCCTTTTTCCCCGGAATAAAACGACCTGCCCCTTGGGTGGCAATTTCGGACCACTTCCTCTATCAACCGCCCACTTTGGCACGGGCCCCCTTTCATCTGGAACCAAACCTGCGTTTGTGGATTTTTAGGACCACCGCCACTCCAGCCACAGGCCCCCAAAAAACAAACCAAAGCCCTTTCCTGGAAAAAAACCACCCCCCCGCTTTTGGCTGGAGATTTCAGGAGACTTCCCTTACAACCCCCCAAAGGCACGTGCCCCCTTTCATCGGGAACCATCCTTTTATCGTGGATTTCAGGGGCCCGCCGGCCACCCCAGCCAAGGCCCCAAAACAAACACGGGCCCCTTTCCCCCGGAAAAAAACCGGCCCCCTTTTTGGGAGATGAGGACCACTTGCCTTATAAACCCCCCACGGGATGTGCCCCCTTTCCCGGGAACCATCCGCTATGGAAAATTTTAAAACCGCCGGCCACTCCCACCACAGGGCCCCCAACACAAACCCCGGCCCTTTTTCCCGGAAAAAACTACCCCCTTCTGGCGGGAGATAAAGGGCCACTTTATCTTCAAACCGCCCACTCGACTGGGGCCACTTTCCTGGGACCATCCGGTTTTGTGGGTTTTTAGGGGCCGCCCGGGCCCCTCCCAACAGCCCCCGACAAAACACGGCCCTTTTCCCGAAGAAACACCCCCCCTTCCTGGGTGCAATTCAGGAGCCCCTTTCTTTAAACCAACCGACTGGGACGGGCCACCCTTTTACCGGGAAAACCATCCCGGTTTTGGGATTTTTAGGGCCAGCCGGCCCCTCCCAGCCACAGCCCCCCAACCCAAAACACGGCCCCCTTTCCCCCGGTAAAAACTACCCCCTCGGCTGGGAGATTGCGGGGCCCCTTCCCTTCTAAACCACCCCACGGCACTGGTGCCCCCCTTTCACTGGGAACCTCCCGTACGTGGATTTTAGGGGCCCGCCGCCACTCCAGCCCAGGCCCCCAACAAAACACGGCCCCTTTTCCCCCGGAAAAAAACCACCGCCCCCTCTGGCTGCGATTGCAGAAAAAACTTGCCCCTTCAACCGCCCACTGGCACTGGGGCCCTTTCACTGGAACCATCCTGCATCGGATTTTTAGGGGCCCCCGCCCCTCCCAGCCACGGGCCCCCCAACA
>NW_026995886.1:0-1699 GCF_028769735.1 Zonotrichia leucophrys gambelii
ATCCCGTATGTGGTTTTTAGGACCACCGGCCCCTCCCAGCCACAGGGCCCCCCAAAAACAAACCACGGGCCCTTTTTTTTTGGAATTTAAAAATGACCTGCCCTCTTTTGGCGGCAGATTGCAGGAGCCACTTGGGCCCCTCCAAAAACCCCCCAAATTGGCCCTGGGGCCACCCTTTTATCTGGGGGCCTTTCCCGCGTATTGTGGATTTTCAGGAGCCAGCCCGGGCCCCTCCCCGCCCCGGGCCCCCAACACAAACCCCGGCCCTTTTTTTCCCGGCAAAAAAACTCACCCCCCCCTTCTGCTGGCAGATTTTCAGGGCCACTTCCCCCCATCAAAACAGCCCGACTCGGGCACTGGTGCCACCTTTTATCTGGAACCCTCCTCGTAAATGGATTTCAGGAGCCAGCCGGGCCCCTCCCAGCCACAGGCCCCCAACACAAACCACGCCCTTTCCCGGGAAAAAAAATACCCCCCCTTCTGGCTGGCAATTGCAGGGCCCTTGTTATAACCGCCCACTGGGACTGTGCACCTTTTATCTGGGGAAACCCTCCCCGCGAGGATTTTTAGGAGCCACCGGCCACTCCCCCCACAGGCCCCCAAAAACAAACACGGGCCCCCCTTTTCCCCCGAATTTAAAAATGCCTGCCCCTTTTGGCTGGGAATTTCAGGGGCCACTTGGTTACAAACCGCCCAAATTGGGACGTGCCCCCTTTCATCTGGGGAAACCCTCCTGCGTATGTGGATTTTTTAGGAGCCAGCCGGGCCCCTCCCAGCCACAGGCCCGAACCCCAAAACCCCGGGCCTTTTTGGAAAAAACTTTCCCCCGTACTGTCAATTGCAGGGGCCACTTCCTCTATCAACCAGCCGACTCGCCGGGGCCCCCTTTCACGGAACCATCCTGCTAATGTGGGTTTTCAGGGGCCAGCCGGCCCCTCCCACCACAGGCCCCCAACACAAACCACGGCCCCTTTTCCCTGGAAAAAAACCCCCCTTTTGGGTGGCAATTGCAGGACACACTTCCCCCTTCAAACAGCCCACTGGCCCTGGGGCCCCCTTTCATCGGAACCACCGCTATGTGGATTTCCCGGAGCCACCGCCCCTCCCACCACAGGCCCCCCCAACCAAACCACGGGCCCTTTTCCTGGGAAAAAAACTACCCACCCGCTTTGCTGCAGATTGCAGGGGCCACCCCTCTATCAAACAAACCCCGACTCGCACGGTGCCACCTTTCATCTGGGAACCACCTGCATTGGGAATTTTTTAGGAGCCAGCCGGGCCCCCCCACCCAGGCCCCCCAAAAAAAACTACGGGGCCCCTTTTCCTGGGAAAAAAACGGGCCTGCCCACTTTTTGGCTGCAATGCGGGAGCCACTTGGTTTCCAAAACCGCCCCAATTGGCCCTGGGGCCCCCTTTCATCTGGGGAAACCCTCCTGCGTAAACATGGATTTTCAGGAGCCAGCCGGCCCCTCCAGCCACAGGCCCCCGAACACAAACCACGGCCCTTTCCCTGGAAAAAAAACTACCGCCCTCTTTTGGCTGGCAGATTGCAGGGGCCACTTGCCTCTATCATCAGACCGACTCGGCACTTGCCACCTTCATCGGGAACCATCCCGCTATCGGATTTTCAGGACCGCCGGGCCCCTCCAGCCACAGGCCCCCCAACCAACCGGCCCTTTTCCCCGGAAAAAAACCCCAA
>NW_026995887.1:0-1693 GCF_028769735.1 Zonotrichia leucophrys gambelii
CTGGCTGGCAAATTTAGGGAAATTCCCCTATAAACCCCCCACTGGACTGGTGCCACCTTTCATCTGGGAAAACCCTCCGCGTACTGGGTTTTCAGGAGCCGCCGGCCACTCCCAGCACAGGCCCCAAAACAAAACTACGGCCCTTTTCCCTGGAAGTTAAAACTACCTGCCATCTTCTGGCTGGCAGATTGCAGGAGCACTTGCTCTATCAAACCAGCCCACTTGGCACTGTGCCACCTTTCATCTGGGAACCATCCCGCGTATTTGTGGATTTTCAGGGGGCCAGCCCGGGCCCCTCCCAGCCACAGGCCCCGAACAAAACACGGCCCTTTTCCTGGAATAAAATGACCTGCCCTCTTTTGGCTGGCAGATTGCAGGAGCCACTTGCCTCTATCACCAGCCCAAATGGCAATGGTGCCACCTTTCATCTGGGAACCATCCTGCTATCGTGGATTTTCAGGAGCCAGCCGGCCACTCCCAGCCACAGGCCCCCGAACACAAACCACGGCCCCTTTTTCCCCGGCAAACAAACTCACCCCCCGCTTCTGGCTGGCAGATTGCAGGAGCCACTTCCCCCTATCAAACCAGCCGACTTGGCACTGGTGCCAAACCCTTTTATCTGGGAACCATCCTGCGTATCGGATTTTCAGGAGCCAGCCGGCCCCTCCCAGCCACAGGCCCCAAACAAAACTACGGCCTTTTCCCCGGAAGTAAAACTGACCCGCCCCTCATCTGGCTGGCAGATTGCAGGAGCCACTTGCCTTATCAATCCAGCCGATCGGACCTGGGGCCACCTTTCACTGGGAAACCATCCTGCGTATCGTGGATTTTCAAAGGGGCCAGCCGGCCACTCCCCGCCACAGGCCCCCAACACAAACCACGGCCCTTTTCCCTTTGGAAAGAAAACTACCCGCCCCTAACCCCCCCCGCTTCTGGCTGGCAGATTGCAGGAGCCACTTGCCTCTATCAAACCAGCCGACTGGCACTGGTGCCAACCCTTTTATCTGGGAACCATCCTGCGTATTGTGGATTTTCAAGAGCCAGCCGGCCACTCCCAGCCACAGGCCCCAAACAAACACGGCCCTTTCCCTGGAATAAATTTACCGCCCCCTCGGGGGGAGATTGCAGGAAACCCCTTTCCCCTTCAACACCCAAAAACGGGGGCCACCTTTCACTGGGAACCATCCTGCTTCGTGATTTTCAGGAGCCAGCCGCCACTCCCCGCCCGGCCCCCCAAAACAACTACGGCCCCTTTCCCTGGGAATTAAAAACTGACCCCCTCTTTTGGCTGGGAGATTGCAGGGCCACTGCCTCTCAAAAAACCCCAAATTGACTTGTGCCCCTTTTACTGGGAACCATCCGCGATCGGGATTTTCAGACAGCCGGCCACTCCACCCCAGGCCCCAAAAACAAACCACGGGCCCTTTTCCCCGGCAAACAAACTCACCCCCCCCGCTTCCGGCTGGGAAATTTCAGGGGCACTTCCCCTTTCAAACCACCCGACTCGGACGGTGCCACTTTTTTTCTGGGGCCATCCTGCGTATCGTGGATTTTCAGGGGCCAGCGGCCCTCCCAGCCAAACACCCGAAACAAAACCCGGCCTTTTTCCCCGGAAAAAAACCCCCACCCCGCCCCCTTTGCTGGGAGATTTCGGAACACTTTCTATCAAACCACCCATCGGGAAATGGTGCCA
>NW_026995888.1:0-1691 GCF_028769735.1 Zonotrichia leucophrys gambelii
CTTTCCGGAATTCAAACCACCCAAAACCGCCCTTTCCTGGTCATTCTCTGCTATTGCGTATCGGGATTTCGAAGCCAGCCGCCACTCCAGCCACGCCCCAAAACCCCTTTTCTGGATTAAGACCGCCCTCCCGGCTGGCAGATGCAGGAGCCACTTACCCTCTATCCGCCACAACTGCCCCCTCCGGAACCATCCTGTTGCAGGAGCACTTGCCTCTATCAAACCAGCCCGACTCGGCACTGGTGCCCTTTCATCTGGAACATCTGCGTATCGTGGATTTTCAGGAGCCAGCGGCCACTCCCAGCACAGGCCCCCAAACACAACTACGGCCTTTTCCCTGGAATAAAACTGACCGCCCGTCATCTGGCTGGCAGATTGCAGGAGCCTTGCCTCTATCAATCCAGCCGACTGGCACTGTGCCACCTTCATCTGGGAACCATCTGCGTATCGTGGATTTTCAGGAGCCAGCCGGCCACTCCCAGAACGGCCCCCGAACAAAACCACGGCCCTTTTCCTGGCAAAGAAACTCACCCGCCCCGCTTCTGGCTGGGAGATTGCAGGAGCACATTCCTCTATCAAACCAGCCCGACTCGGTACTGGTGCCACCTTTCATCTGGGAACCATCCTGCGTATCGTGGATTTTCAGGAGCCAGCCGGCCACTCCCAGCCACAGGCCCCAAAACACAAACTACGGCCCTTTTCCCTGGAAGTTAAACTGACCTGCCCGCTTCTGGCTGGCAGATTGCAGGACCACTTGCCTCTATCAATCCAGCCCGATCGGCACTGGTGCCACCTTTCATCTGGGAAACCATCCTGCGTATCGTGGATTTTCAGGAGCCAGCCGGCCACTCCCAGCCACAGGCCCCCCACCACAACTACGGCCCTTTCCTGGCAAAAAAACTCACCCGCCCTGCTTCTGGCTGGCAGATTTCAGGACCACTTCCTCTATCAATCCAGCCCGATCGCATGGTGCCACCTTTCATCTGGGAACCATCCCGCGTATCGTGGATTTTCGGAGCCAGCCCGGCCACTCCCAGCCCAGGCCCCGAACACAATACACGGCCCTTTCCCTGGCAAAAAAACTCACCCGCCCGCTTTTGGCTGGCAGTTGCAGGAGCCCCTTCCCTCTATCAAACCCGCCCGACCCCGGACTGGTGCCACCTTTCATTTGGGAACCATCCTGCGTATCGTGGATTTTCAGGAGCCAGCCGGCCCCTCCCGCCAGAGGCCCCCAAACACAAACCACGGCCCTTTTCCCTGCAAAAAACTACCCGCCCCTTTGGCTGGCAGATTGCAGGAACCACTTCCCCTTCAAAACCAGCCAGACTCGGACTTGGTGCCACCTTTATCTGGGAAACCCTCCTGCGTATCGTGGATTTTCAGGAGCCACCGGCCACTCCCAGCCCCAGGCCCCCAACACAATCTACGGCCCTTTTCCCTGGCAACAAAACTCACCCGCCCTGCCCTTCTGGCTGGCAGATTGGGAGGACCACTTGCCTCTATCATCCCGCCCACTTGGCACT
This sequence comes from Zonotrichia leucophrys gambelii, assembly GCF_028769735.1. Taxonomy (NCBI): domain Eukaryota; kingdom Metazoa; phylum Chordata; class Aves; order Passeriformes; family Passerellidae; genus Zonotrichia; species Zonotrichia leucophrys. The sequence continues at coordinate 1,524 of NW_026995888.1, forward strand.
GGTGCCCCCTTTCATCTGGGAAACCCTCCTGCTATCGTGGATTTTTTCAGGAGCCAGCCGGCCACTCCCAGACAGGCCCCAAACAAATACACGGCCTTTTTCCCCGGAAAAAAAAACTACGCCCGTTCTGGTGGAGATTGCGAGCCCTTCCTCTTCAATCCCCCCCGG
>NW_026995889.1:0-1690 GCF_028769735.1 Zonotrichia leucophrys gambelii
CAGGGGCCAGCCGGCCACTCCCAGCCACAGGGCCCCAAACAAAACTACGGCCTTTTCCCTGGAAGTAAAACTGACCTGCCCTCATCTGGCTGGCAGTGCAGGGGCCACTTGCCTACAATCCGCCCGACTCGACACTGGTGCCACCTTTATCTGGGAACCTCCTGCGTACGTGGATTTTCAGGAGCCAGCCGGCCACTCCCAGCCACAGGCCCCCAAAAACAAACACGGCCCTTTTCCCTGGAAGAAACTACCCCCCCTCTCTGCTGCAGATTTCAGGAGCCACTCCTCTACAACCGCCCGACTCGACCTGGTGCCCCCTTCCTCGGAACCATCCGCGTACTGATTTTCCAGGACCACCGCCACCTCCCCCCCCCACAGCCCCCAAACACAACCCGGCCCTTTTCCCTGCAAAAACCCACCCCCCCCCCCCTCAGATTGCAAGGGACTTCCCCCTATCAAACCAGCCCACCGACAGGGGCCACCCTTTTTCTGGGAAAATCCTGCGTATCTGGTTTTTTTGAGCCCGGGCCACTCCCACCCAGCCCCCAAAAACCAAACCGGGCCCTTTTCCCCGGGAAAACCCCCGCCCCGTTTCGGCAGATGGCAAAGGGACCACTTCCCTCAAAAACCAGCCCGCTCGGGTCGGGCCACCCTTTCATCAAAACCCCCTCGTACGGGATTTCAGGACCCCCCACTTTTGCCCCGGCCCCCAAACAACAAACTAGGCCCTTTTCCCCGGGGAAATAAAAATACCTGCCCGTCATCTGGGTGGGCAAAGCAGGGGCCCCTTCCCTTAAAATTTCCACCCGTCGACACTGTTTCCACCTTTCATCTGGGGAACCATCCTCGTATCGGGGTTTTCAGAGCCCGCGGCCACCCCACCCAGGCCCCCAACACAAAAAACGGCCTTTTTCCCCGGAATAAGACTGACCTGCCCGTCACTGGCTTGCAGATTGCAGGGCCACTTGCCTCTATCAAACAGCCCGACTTGGCACTGGGGCACTTTTTATCTGGGAAACCCTCCTGCTATCGTATTTTTAGGCCAGCCGGCCCCTCCAGCCCCAAGGGCCCCCCAACACAAACCCCGCCCCTTTTCCCCGGGAAAGAAAAATCACCCGCCCCCTTCTCGGGGAGATTGCAGGAGCACTTCCCCTACAAACAGCCGACTCGGATGGTGCCACCTTTCATTGGAACCATCCCCCGTTTTCGTGATTTTCAGAGCCCGCCGGCCACTCCCCCACAGGCCCCCCAAAAACAACTGGCCTTTCCCTGGAATAAAACGACCTCCCTCTCTGGCTGCAGATTGAGGAGCCACTTGCTTTTTAAAATCCAGCCCACTCGACACTGGTGCCCCCTTCCTGGGGAAACCCCCCGTATCGTGGGTTTTTCAGGGCCCCCGCCCCCTCCACCACAGGCCCCCCCAAAACAAACCACGGCCCTTTCCCTGGGAAAAAAAACCACCCCCCCGCTTCGGCTGGCAGATTTTAGGAGCCACTTCCCTCTATCAAAAAACCCCACTGGTAGGGGCCACCTTATTTGGGGGGGCCCTCCTGGGTATCGGGATTTTCAGGAGCCACCGGGGCCCCTCCCACCCCAAGGCCCCCAAACAAAACAAAGGCCCTTTTTTCCCGGAATAAGACTGACCGCCCGTCATCTGGGTAGATTTAGGAGCCCTTGTCTACAATCCAGC
>NW_026995890.1:0-1689 GCF_028769735.1 Zonotrichia leucophrys gambelii
AGCCGGCCCCTTCCCCGCCCCAGGCCCCCAAACACAAACTAAAGGCCCTTTTCCCTGGGGAAATAAAACTGACCTGCCCGTCATCTGGGTGGCCCGATTTCAGGACCCCCTTGCCTCTATCAATCCAGCCCGACTTGGCAAATGGGGCCCTTTTATCTGGGAAAAACCCCCGCCAAAGTGGATTTTCAGGAGCCAGCCGGGCCCCTCCCAGCCCAAAACCCCCGAACACCAAAACCCCGGCCCCTTTTTCCCCGGCAAACAAAACTTAAACCCCCCCTTTTGGGTGGGAGAAATTTCAGGGGCCACTTCCCCCTTTTCAAACCAAACCCGAAAATTGACACTGGTGCCACCTTTACTGGGAACCATCCTCGTATTGTGGATTTTCAGGGGCCAGGCGGCCACTCCCGCCACAGGTCCCCAAACAAATACTAAAGGCCCTTTCCCTGGAATAAAACGACCTGCCCGTCACCCGGCTGGCAGATTGCAGAGCCACTTGCCTCTATCAATCCGCCCGACTCGGCACTGGTGCCACCTTTTTATCGGGGGAAACCCTCCTGCGTATCGTGGATTTTCAGGAGCCAGCCGCCACTCCCAGCCCCAGCCCCCAACAAAACCACGGCCCTTTTCCCCGGAAAAAAACTCACCCGCCCCTTCTGGCCCGGCAGATTGCAGGGGCCACTTCCCCCTATCAAACCAGCCCGACTGCACTGGTACCACCTTTTATCTGGGGAAACCCTCCTGTGATCGGGGGATTTTCAGGAGCCAGCCGGCCACCCCCAGCCACAGCCCCCCAACCAACTACGGGCCCCTTTCCCCAATAAAACTGGGCCGATCTGGGTGGCAGATTGAGGAGGCCACTTGCCCCCCCCCATCAATCCACCCCACTGGGACTGGGCCAAAACCCTTTTATCTGGAACCATCCTGCTATCGGGATTTTCAGGCCACCGCCACCCCAGCCAAGCCCCCAACACAAACCACGGGCCCCTTTTCCCCGGAAAAAACTACCCGCCCCCTTTTGGCTGGAGATTGCAGGAGCCACTTTATCAACCACCCGCCCCTTGGCACCTGCCCTTTCATCTGGGAACCATCCTCTATCGTGGATTTCAGGACCAGCCGCCCTCCCGCCACAGGCCCCCCCAAACCCAAACCCCGGCCCTTTTCCCCGAAAAAAAACTTACCGCCCGCCCTGTGGGAGATTGCAGGGGCCACTTCCCCTTATCAAACCGCCCCCACCGCACTGGTGCCCCCCTTTTTCTGGGAACCATCCTGCGTATCGGGATTTTCAGGGCCAGCCGGCCCCTCCCAGCCACAGCCCCAAAAACAACACGGGCCCCTTTTCCCCGGAAAAAACTACCGCCCTTCTGCGGGAATTGCAGAGCCACTTTATAAACCGCCAACTTTGCCTGGGGCCCCCCTTTCTCGGGGGAAACCCTCCTGTGATCTGGTTTTTCCCGAGCCGCCGGGCCCCCCCAGCCCCAAAGGCCCCCAACAAAACCACGGCCCTTTCCCTGGGAATAAAACGACCCCCGTCATCTGCTGGGAGATTGCAGGGGCCACTTTCCTCTACAATCCCCCAAATCGGCCCGGGGCCACCTTTCATCTGGGAACCTCCTGCATCGTGGGTTTTAGGAGCCGCCGGCACTCCCAGCCACAGCCCAAAAAAAACAGGCCCTTTTTCCTGGAAAAAAA
>NW_026995891.1:0-1687 GCF_028769735.1 Zonotrichia leucophrys gambelii
TGCAATTTGCCCGCCAGAAGAGGGCAGGTCATTTTAATTCCAGGGAAAAAGGGGGGGGAGTTTTTTTTTTTGGGGGCCTGTGGTGGGAGTGGCCCGGGTGGCTCCCGAAAATCCCAATTTTTCAGGATGGTTTCCAGATGAAAAATGGGAGCCCCTGCCCAAATTTTGGGGTGGGTTTTATAGTAGAAATGGCTCCCGCAATCTGCCCGCCCGAAGATGGGCGGTCGTTTTAATTTTCCCGGGGGAAAAAACCCTGGGTTTTTGTTGGGGGCCTGTGGGTGGGAGTGGCCGGTGGCTCCTGAAAAACCCCGATACGCAGGATGGTTCCCAGATAAAAGTTGCACCAGTGCCCAGCGGGCTGGTTTGATAGAGGCAAGTTGGCTCCGCAATCTGCAGCCAGAAGGGGCGGGGAGTTTTCTTTCCAGGGAAAAGGGCCGTGGTTTTTGTTTGGGGGCCTGTGGCTGGGAGTGGCCGGCTGGTCCTGACAATCCCCGATACGCAGGATGGTTCCCAGATGAAATGTGGCACCATACCGAGTGGGGTGGTTTGATAGAGGAAGTGTCTCCTGCAATCTGCCAGCCAAAGCGGGGGGGGTGAATTTTTCTTTCCAGGGAAAAAGGCCGTGGTTTGTGTTCGGGGCCTGTGGCTGGGAGTGGCCGGGTGGGTCCTGAAAATCCACGATACGCAGGATGTTTCCCAGATGAAAGGTGGCACTAGTGCCAAGGGCGGGCAGGTTTGATATTACCAAGGGCTGCCCGCAATGTGCAGCCGATGATGGGGAGGTATTTTCTTCCCGGGAAAAGGGCCGTAGTTTGTGTTTGGGGGGCCCGTGGTGGGAGTGGCAGGCTGGTCCTGAAAACCACGATACGCAGGATGGTTCCCAGATGAAAGGTGGCACCGTGCGATCGGGCGGTGTAGAGGCAAGGGCTCCTGCAAAACTCCCGCCAGCAGACGGGCAGGCAGTATTACTTCCCGGGGAAAAGGGCCGTGGTTTTTGTTTGAAGGCCCGTGGCGGGAGTGGCCCGGGTGGGTCCTGAAAAACCAATACGCAGGGTTTCCCCGATGAAAAATTGCAAAGGCGATCGGGGGGTTTGATAGAGGCAGTGGCTCCAGCAAATTCCGCCAGGAGATGGGCAGGTCAGTTTTTCTTCCAGGCAAACGGGCCTAGTTTTCTGTTTGGGGGCCTGTGGGTGGGAGTGGCCCGGGTGGCCCCGAAAATGGAAGCAGGATGGTTCCCAGATGAAAAAAAGGGCGCTTGCCAAGTGGGCTGGTTTGTTAGTACGAAGTTGTCCTGCAATCTGCCAGCCAGAAATGGGGAGGTCAGTTTTTTCCAGGGATAAGGGGGCCGTAGTTTGTGTTTGGGGGGCCCGTGGTGGGGGTGGCCGGCTGGCTCCTGAAAAACCACGATTCGCAGGATGGTTTCCCCGATGAAAGGTGGGACCTGTCGAGTGGGCTGGTTGATGAGGGGAAGGGCTCCTGCAACTGCCCGCCGCAGACGGGGGAGGGCAGTATTTCTTCAGGGGAAAAGGGGCCCTGGTTTGTGTTCGAAGGCCCGGGCTGGGGGTGGCCGGCTGGCTCCTGAAAATCCACGATACGCAGGATGGTTCCCCGATGAAAAATTGCACTGCCGATCGGGCGGGTTTTATAGAGGCAAGTGGCTCCAGCAACTGCCGCCCGAGATGGGCAG
>NW_026995892.1:0-1682 GCF_028769735.1 Zonotrichia leucophrys gambelii
AGCCCCCGGGGTGACGGGGAGGTCAGTTTTATTTGCAGGGAAAAGGGCCCTAGTTTGTGTTGGGGGCCTGGGCTGGGGTGGGCCCCTGGCTCCTGAAAATCCCGATACGCAGGATGGTTCCCAGATGAAAGGTGGCACCAGTGCCAAGTTGGACAGGTTTGATATTACCAAGTGGCTGCTGCAATGTGCCAGACAGATGATGGGCAGGTCAGTTTTACTTCCAGGGAAAAGGGCCGTAGTTTGTGTTCGGGGGCCTGTGGCTGGGAGTGGCTGGCTGGCTCCTGAAAATCCACGATACGCAGGATGGTTCCCAGATGAAAGGTGGCACCAGTGCCGATCGGGCTGGTTGATAGTGGGAAGGGCCCTGCAATCTGCCAGCCAGATGACGGGCAGGTCGTGTTTTTACTTCCAGGGAAAAGGGCCGTAGTTTGCGTTTGGGGGCCTGTGGCTGGGAGTGGCCGGCTGGAGCCTGAAAATCCACGATACGCAGGATGGTTCCCAGATGAAAGGTGGCACCAGTGCCGACTCGGTCTGGTTTGATATGGAGAAGTGGCTCCTGCAATCGGCTAGCCAAGCGGGGGGGGAGTTTTTATTTGCCAGGGAAAAGGGCATGGTTTGTGTTCGGAGCCTGTGGGTGGGAGTGGCCGGCTGGCTCCGAAAATCCACAATACGCAGGGTGGTTCCCAGATGAAAGGTGGACCAGTGCCGAGTCCGGGTGGATTGATAGAGGCAAGTGGCTCCTGCAATCTGCCAGCCAGATGACGGGCAGGTCAGTTTACTTCAGGGAAAAAGGGGCCCTGGTTGTGTTTGGGGCTGTGGTGGGAGTGGCCGCGGCTCCTTAAAATCCACGATACGCAGGAGGTTCCCAGATGAAAGGTGGCACCATGCCAAATGGCGGTTTGATAACAAGTGGCTTGCAATTGCCAGCCAGATGAGGGGGAGGTCAGTTTTACTTCCAGGGAAAAGGGCCGTGTTTGTGTTCGGGGGCCTGTGGCTGGGGGTGGCCGGCTGGCCCCCTGAAAATCCACGATACGCAGGATGGTTCCCAGATGAAAAAGGGGGCACCAGTGCCGACTCGGGCTGGTTGATATGGGAAGTGGCTCCTGCAATCTGCCAGCCAGAAGCGGGGCGGGTGGTTTTTTTTTGCCAGGGGAAAAGGGCCCTGGTTTGTGTTTGGGGGGCCGTGGCTGGAAATGGGGCTGGCTCCTGAAAATCCACGATAAAGCAGGATTGTTCCCCAAAGAAAGGTGGGACCAGGCCGAGTCGGCTGGGTGATAGGGCAATGCTCCTGCAATCTGCCAGCAAATACGGGGAGGTCAGGTTTTCTTCCGGGGAAAAGGGGCCCTGGGTTTTTGTTGGGGGGGATGGGAGTGGCCGGCGGCTCCCAAAATCCCGTACCAGATGGTTCCCAATGAAGGTGGCACATGCCAAATTGGCGGTTTTTTTTAAGGGCGTAAATTTCCAGCCCAAGGGGGCGGTAGTTTTTTCCAGGGAAAAGGGCCGTGTTTTTGGGTTCGGGGCCTGGGCTGGGGTGGGGGCTGGTCCGAAAATCCACGATACCAAAAGGGGTTTCCCAGATGAAAGGTGGGCCCAGGGGCCGACCCCGGCTGGTTTGATATGGGAGTGGCCCGCAAACGCCAGCCAGAAGGGGGCGGGGGAGTTTTTTTGCCAGGGGAAAAAGG
>NW_026995893.1:0-1678 GCF_028769735.1 Zonotrichia leucophrys gambelii
TTTCCCTGAAAAAACCCGCCCCCGCTTCTGGCTGGCAATTGCAGGACCACTTCCCTCTATCAAACCAGCCCACTTGGCACTGTGCCACCTTTCATCTGGAACCATCCTGCGTATCGTGGATTTTCAGGAGCCAGCGGCCACTCCAGCCACAGGCCCCAAAAAAAACTACGGCCTTTCCCTGGAATAAAACTGACCTGCCCATCTTCTGGCTGGCAGATTGCAGGAGCCACTTGCCTCTTCAAACCAGCCCGACTTGGCACTGGTGCCACCTTTCATCTGGAACCATCCTGCGTATCGTGGATTTTCAGGAGCAAGCCAGCTAGCCCCTACCAGCCACAGGACCCCAATCACAAAGCACGGCCCTTTTCCCTGGAAAGAAAACTCACCCCACTTCTGGATGGCAGATTGCAGGCCACTTGCTTCTCAAACCAGCCCGACTTGGCACTGGTGCCACCTTTCATCTGGGAACCATCCTGCGTATCGTGGATTTTCAGGAGCCAGCCGGCCACTCCCAGCCACAGGCCCCAAACACAAACTACGGCCCTTTTCCCTGGAAGTAAAACTGACCTGCCCATCTTCTGGCTGGCAGAGTGCAGGAACCACTTGGCTCTCTCAAAGCAGCCCAACTCGGCACTGGTGCCACCTTTCATCTGGGAACCATCCTGCGTATCGTGGATTTTCAGGAGCCAGCCGGCCACTCCCAGCCACAGGCCCCCGAACAACAAACACGGCCCCTTTCCCTGAGAAAAAAAACTACCCCCCCACCCTTCTGGCTGGAGATTGCAGGACCCTTGCCTCTATCAAACCAGCCCAACTCGGCACTGGTGCCACCTTTCATCTGGGAAACCATCCTGCGTAATCGTGGGATTTTCAGGAGCCAGCGGCCACTCCCAGCCACAGGCCCCGAACACAAACACGGCCCTTTTTCCCTGGAACAAAACTACCCGCCCGTTCTGGCTGGCAGATTGCAGGGAGCCACTTGCCCCTTCAATCCAGCGCTCGGCCTGGTCCACCTTTCATCTGGAAACCACCTGCGTACGGGATTTTCAGGGCCAGCCGGCCACTCCCAGCCACAGGCCCCAAAAAAAACTACGGCCCTTTCCCTGGAAGTAAAACTGACCTGCCCATCTTCTGGCTGGCAGATGCAGGACCACTTGCTCTTCAAAGCGCCCCAAAATGGCTGGTGCCACCTTTCATCTGGGAACCATCCTGCGTAGGGATTTTCAGGAGCCAGCCGGCCACTCCCAGCCACAGGCCCCAAAAAAAAAAACCCTTTTCCCTGGAAGAAAACTACCCCCCTTTCTGGCTGGCAGATTTCAGGACCACTTCCCTCTTCAAACCACCCACTTGGCCTGGTGCCACCTTTCATCTGGGAACCATCCTGCGATTGGATTTTTAGGACCAGCCGGGGCCCTCCCACCAAGGGCCCCCAAAAAAAACTAGGCCCCTTCCCCCGGAAAAAAACGACCTGCCCATCTTCTGGCTGCAATTTCAGGAAACCCTTGGCCTCTAAACAGCCCAAAGGGGGCTGGTGCCACCCTTTTACTGGGAACCCCCTGCGTACGGGATTTTAGGGCCAAACCGGGCCCCTCCCGCCCAGCCCCAAAACAAAACCCCCCTTTTCCCTGGAAAAAACCACCCCCCCCCTCTGCTGGCAATTGCAGGACCACTTCCCTTT
>NW_026995894.1:0-1671 GCF_028769735.1 Zonotrichia leucophrys gambelii
GGACGTGCCCCTTTCACTGGGGAAACCTCCCGCGTTTTGGGGGTTTTCAGGGGCCGCCGGGAAAATCCCCCGCCCCCAAAGGCCCCAAACAAAACCAGGCCCTTTTCCCTGGAAAAAAAACTCCCGCCCCCTTCTGGTGCAGATTTCGGAGCCAAATTCCCCCTTTTCAACCAGCCACCGGACTGGTGCCCCTTTCATCTGGGAAACCCTCCTGCGTATGTGGATTTTTTAGGAGCACCCGGGCCCCTCCCAACACAGGCCCAAACAAAAACTTCGGCCTTTTCCCTGGAAAGTAAATGTACTGCCATCTTTGGCTGGCAGATTGCAGGAGCCACTTGCCTCTATCAATCCAGCCCACTTGGCACTGGTGCCACCTTCATCTGGGAACATCCTGCGTATCGTGGATTTTCAGGAGCCAGCCGGCCACTCCCAGCCACAGGCCCGAACACAAACACGGCCTTTTCCTGGAAGAAAACTGACCTGCCCATCATCTCTGGCACATTGCAGCAGCCACTTGGTATATCAAACCTGCCCACTCTGGCACTGGTGCCACCTTTCATCTGGGAACCATCTGCGTATCGGGATTTTCAGGAGCCAGCGGCCACTCCAGCCACAGGCCCCGAACACAAACCACGGCCCTTTTCCCTGGAAGTAAAACGACCTGCCGTCATCTGGTGGCAGATTGCAGGAGCCACTTCCCCTATCAATCCAGCCCGACTCGGCACTGGTGCCACCTTTCATCTGGGAACCATCCTGCGTATCGTGGATTTTCAGGAGCCAGCCGGCCACTCCCAGCCACAGGCCCCCAAACAAATACTACGGCCCTTTTCCCTGGAAGTAAAACTGACCTGCCATCATCTGGCTGCAGATTCAGGAGACAGCCCTCTAATCAAACCGCCCGACTTGGCACTGGTGCCACCTTTCATCTGGGAACCATCTGCGTATCGTGGATTTTCAGGAGCCAGCCGGCCACTCCCAGCCACAGGCCCCCGAACACAACCACGGCCCTTTCCCTGGCAAAAAACTCCCTGCCCGTCTCTGGCTGGCAGATTGCAGGAGCCACTTCTCTATCAATCCAGCCCGACTCGGCATGGTGCCCTTTCATTGGGAACCATCCTGGTATGTGGATTTTCAGGAGCCAGCCGGCCACTCCAGCCACAGGCCCCAAACACAAATACGGCCCTTTTCCCTGGAAGTAAAACTGACCTGCCCATCTTTGGCTGGCAGATTGCAGGGCCACTTCCCCCTATCAATCCAGCCCGACTTGGCATGGTGCCACCTTTCTGGGAACCATCCCGCGTATCGTGGATTTTCAGGAGCCAGCCGGCCCTCCCCGCACAGGCCCCGAAAAACAAACGGCCCTTTTCCTGGAAAAAAACTAACCCCCCTTCTGGCTGGCAGATTGCAGGAGCCACTTGCTTATCAAACCAGCCCACTCGGCACTGGTGCCACCTTTTATTGGGAACCCTCCTGCGTATCGTGGATTTTCAGGAGCCAGCCGGCCACTCCCAGCCAAGGCCCCCGAACACAAACCACGGCCCTTTTTCCCCGGAAGTAAAACTGACCTGCCCTCATCTGGCTGGCAGATTGCAGGGAAACCACTTGCCCTATTAAACCAGCCCGACTGGCACTGGTGCCACCTTTTATCTGGGACCATCCCGCCGGGTTTTT
>NW_026995895.1:0-1669 GCF_028769735.1 Zonotrichia leucophrys gambelii
ATGGTTTCCCCCAAAAGGGGGCCCCCAGTGCCAAGCCGGGGTGGTTTTATGAGGGAAGTGGTCCCGAAAACTGCCAGGCCCGAAGCCCGGGGGGTTAAAATTTTGGGTTTTCCAGGGAAAAAAGGGGCCCTGGTTTTTGTTTGGGGGGCCCGTGGCTGGGGGTGGCCGGCTGGCTCCTTTAAAAACCAAGATACCAGGATGGTTCCCAGTGAAAGGGGGCACCAGTCCAAATCGGGGGTGGTTTTATTGAGGCAAGTGGTCCTGCAATCGCCAGGGGAGATGAGGGCAGGGCAGTTTTATTCCCGGGGAAAAAAGGGGGTAGTATTTTTTTGGGGGCCTGTGGCTGGGGGGTGGCCGGCTGGCTCCCGAAAAATCACGATACGCAGGATGGTTTCCCCGAAAGAAAGGTGGGACCGGGGCGGGGTCAGGGTTTGGGGTTTTATAGAGGGAAGTGGGGGCCCCGCAAACTGCCAGCCCGAAGCGGGGCGGGTGGGGTTTTTTTTGCCAGGGGGAAAAGGGGTGGGTTTTGTTCGGGGGCCTGTGGCTGGGAGTGGCCGGTGGGTCCTGAAATCCACGATACCCGGATGGTTCCCAGATGAAAGGTGGCACAGTGCCCAGTCGGGCTGATTGATAGACAGTGGCTCCTTCAAACTGCCAGCCAGAGCGGCAGGGTCAGTTTACTTCCAGGGAAAGGGGGCCCTGGTTTTTGTTGGGGCCTTTTGGCTGGAGTGGCGGCTGGCTCCCGAAAAACCACGATAGCAGGATGGTTCCGTGAAAGGTGGCACCAGTGCCCAAATTGGGCGGTTTGATAACAAGGCTCCTGCAAATCTGCCAGAGAAGGGAGGTCAGTTTTACTTCCAGGGAAAAGGGCCGTGGTTTTTTTGGGGCTTGTGGCTGGGAGTGCCGCTGGCTCTGAAAATCCACGATAGCAGGATGGTTCCCAGATGAAAAGGGGGCACCAGTGCGAGTGGCGGTTGAAAAAAGGAAGTGGCTCGCATTTCCAGCAGAGCGGGGGGGTTTGTTTTTTCAGGGAAAAGGGGGCCCTGGTTGGTTCGGGGGCCTGTGGCGGGATGGGGGGTGGCCCTGAAAATCCAGGGTACGCAGGAGGGTTCCCAGAGAAAGGTGGCACCCGGCCAGTCGGGCTGGTGATAGAGGCAAATGGTCCTGCAATCTGCCCCGCCAGTGAGGGGGTAAATTTATTCCAGGAAAAGGGGCGTAGTTTTGTTGGGGGGCCCGTGGTGGGAGTGGCCGGTGGCTCCTGAAAATCCCGTACCAGGATGGTTCCCAGATGAAAGGGGGAGGTGCCAAAATGGGTGGTTTTATAGAGGAATGGCTCCTGCAATCGCCGCCAGAGCGGGGGTGAGTTTTCTTCCAGGGAAAGGGCCGTGTTGGTTCGGGGCCCTGTGGCTGGGAGGGGCCGGTGGGTCCCGAAAATCCACTACGGTGGATGGTCCCAAAAGGTGGCCCGTGCCAAGTCGGGGGGTTGATAGAGGCAAGTGGCCCCGCAATTCCAGCCGGGGCGGTGGGGAGTTTTTTCCAGGGAAAAAAAAGGCGTGGGTTTTGTTGGGGGCCCGTCTGGGAGTGGCGGTGGCTCCTGAAAATCCACATAGCAGGATGGGTTTCCCGATGAAGGTGGCCAGTGCCGGGGGCTGGGGTTGGGAATGGCCCA
>NW_026995896.1:0-1667 GCF_028769735.1 Zonotrichia leucophrys gambelii
CCCCCCCGCCAATCCCAGCCACAACCCAAAAAAACCACGGCCCTTTTCCCTGAAGAAAACTCACCTCCGCTTCTGGGTGGCAGATTGCAGGAGCCACTTCCTCTATCAAACCACCCGACTCGGCACTGGTGCCACCTTTCATCTGGAACCCTCCTGCGTAAACGTGGATTTTTTAGGAGCCAGCCGGCCACTCCCACCACAGGCCCCAACACAAACCACGGCCCTTTTCCCTGGCAAAAAAACTCACCGCCCCGCTTCTGGCTGGCAGATTGCAGGAGCCACTTCCCTCTAAACAAACCACCCGACTCGTACTGGTGCCACCTTTCATCTGGAACCATCCTGCTATCGTGGATTTTCAGGAGCCAGCCGGCCACTCCCAGCCACAGGCCCCCAAACACAAACCACGGCCCTTTTCCCTGGAAAAAACTACCCGCCCCTTCTGGCGCAGATTGCAGGAACCACTTGGTTCCTCAAACAGCCAAATTGGCACTGGTGCCACCTTTCACGGGAACCATCCTGCGTATCGTGGATTTTCAGGAGCCAGCCGGCCACTCCCAGCCACAGCCCCAACACAAACCACGGCCCTTTTCCCTGGCAAAGAAAAATCACCCGCCCCGCTTCTGGCTGGCAGATTGCAGGACCCCCTTCCTCTATCAACCAGCCCGACTCGGCACTGGTGCCACCTTTCATCTTGGGAACCATCCGCGTATTGTGGATTTTCAGGAGCCAGCCGGCCACTCCACCACAGGGCCCCGAACACAAACCCCCCGGGCCCCTTTTCCCTGGAAAAAAACTCACCCGCCCCCCTTCTGGCTGGGAGATTGCAGGAGCCCACTTCCTCAATCAAACCAGCCCGACTCGGCACTGGTGCCACCTTTCATTGGGAACCATCCTGCGTATCTGGATTTTCAGGAGCCAGCCGGCACTCCCAGCCACAGGCCCCCGAACACAAACCCCGGCCCTTTCCCTGGGAAAAAAACTCACCCGCCCCGCTTCTGGCTGGCAGATTGCAGGAGCCCTTCCCTCTATCAACCAGCCCGACTCGGCCTGGTGCCACCTTTCATCTGGGAACCATCCTGCGTATCTGGATTTTTCAGGAGCCAGCCGGCCACCCCAGCCACAGGGCCCCCAACACAAAACGGGCCCCCTTTTTCCCCCGAAAAAAACTACCCCCCCCTCTGGGGGCAATTGCAGGGCCCTTCCCCCATCAAAACCCCCCCACTTGGACTGGTGCCACCTTTTATCTGGAACCATCCCGCACGTGGATTTTTGGAGCCACCGGCCACTCCACCCCGGCCCCCAAAACAAACCACGCCCTTTTTCCCGGCAAAGAAAATTTCCCCCCCCCGCTTCTGGCTGGGGTTGCAGGGGCCCCTTCCCCCCTATCAACCAGCCCGACTCGGGATGTCCAAATTTTATCTGGGAAAACCATCCTGCGTATGTGGATTTTCAGGACCGCCCCACTCCCCCCACAGGCCCCGACACAAACCAGGCCCCTTTTCCGGAAAAAAACTCCCCCGCTTTTGGGTGGCCCGTTGCAGGGCCCCTTCCCCCTATCAAAACCCGCCCGACTCGGCACTGGGCCACCTTCATTTTGGGGAAACCCTCCGGTATGTGATTTTCAAGCCAGCCGCACTCCAAGCCACAGGCCCCCAACAAAACCACGG
>NW_026995897.1:0-1666 GCF_028769735.1 Zonotrichia leucophrys gambelii
TTCAGGAGCCAGCCGGGGCCCCCCCCACCACAAGTCCCCCAAAAAAAAACTACGGCCCTTTTCCCTGGGAATAAAACTGAAACCCGCCCATCATCTGGGTGGGAAAATTCAGAGCCCTTTTTAATATTAAACCTGCCCAAAATTGGGACTGATGCCAAACCTTTTTATTTTGGGGAACCCTCCGCGTATCGTGGATTTTCCCGGGGCCATCCCGGGGGGGCCCCTCCCCCAAACCCCCGGCCCCCGAACACAAAAACCCCGGCCCTTTTCCCTGGAAGTAAAACGAAACCCGCCCGTCATCTGGGTGGGGAGATTGCAGGAGCCACTTGCCTCTATCAATCCAGCCCGATTTTGGGACTGGTGACCCTTTCATCTGGGAACCATCCTGCTATTGTGGATTTTTAGGGGCCAGCCGGCCACTCCCACCACAGGGCCCCCCAACACAAGGGCCCCGGCCCTTTTCCCCCGGGAAACCAAAAATTTAAACCCCCCCGCTTGGTTTGGGAGATTGGGAGGGGCCATGGGCCCCTATCAAACCAGCCCGACTTGGCACTGGTGCCCCTTGGGTCAGGGAACCATCCACCGTAAAGTGGATTTTCAGGAACCAGCCGGCCACTCCCCGCCATAAGGGCCCCAAAAAAAAACCCAAAGGCCCTTTTCCCTGGAATTAAAAAAGACCTGCCCCCTTTTGGCTGGCACATTGCAGCAGCCACTTGGTAATATTAAACAGCCCAACTTTGGGACTGGTGCCACCTTTCAACTGGGAACCATCCGCGTATCGGGATTTTCAGGGGCCAGCCGGCCCTCCCCCGCCACAGGCCCCCGAACACAAAACCCCGGCCCTTTTCCCTGGAAGAAAACGACCTGCCCGTCATCTCTGGCAGAAAAGAAGGGGCCACTTGCTCTATCAATCCACCCACTCGCACTGGTGCCACCTTTCATCTGGGAAACCCTCCTGGATCGTGGATTTTCAGGAGCCAGCCGGGCCCCCTCCCAGGCCCCGGGGCCCCCAAAAACCAAAATACGGCCCTTTTCCCTTGGGAAATAAACGACCTGCCCCTCATCTGGCTGGCAGATTGCAAAGGGGCCACTTGCCTCTATCAAAAACCCCCCCCCACCGGCACGGGGGCCACCTTTTTATCTGGGAACCATCCTGCGTTTTTGGGATTTTTTAGGAGCCAGCCGGGCCCCCCCCAGCCACAGGGGCCCCCAACACAAACCACGGGCCCTTTTTTTCCCCCCAAGTAAAACTGACCCGCCCTCTTTTTGGGTGGGAGATTTAAAAGCCCCTTCCCCCTATCAAACCAACCCAAACCGCCCGGGGCCCCCTTTTATTTTGGGGAAAACCCCCCCCGGGGTATCGTGGATTTTCCGGGGCCCGCCGGGCCCCCCCAGCCCCCGGCCCCCGAACACAAACCACGGCCCTTTTTCCCCGGAATAAAAAAGACCTCCCGTCTTTTGGGTGGCAGATTGCAGGAGCCACTTGCCTCTATCAACCCCGCCCGACTTTTTTTCGGGCCACCTTTCATCTGGGGAAACCTCCTGCTATCGTGGATTTTCAGGAGCCAGCCGGGGCCCCCCCCAGCCACAGGCCCCCGAAAAAAAGCCACGGCCCTTTTTTCCCCGGCAAACCCAAAAATAACCACCCCGCTTCGGGGCAGATTGC
>NW_026995898.1:0-1666 GCF_028769735.1 Zonotrichia leucophrys gambelii
ATCCCAGCCCCCCCAAACACAAACACGGGCCCTTTTCCCTGGGAAATAAAACTGACCTGCCGTCATCGGGGGCAGATTGCCGGGGCTACTTGCCTTTCAAACCAGCCCGATTGGCAGGGTGCACCTTTATCTGGGGAAACCCTCCTGGTACGGGGGGTTTTCAGGAGCCAGCGGCCACTCCCAGCCAAGGCCCCCAAAAAACAAACCCGCCCCCTTTTCCCCGGCAAACAAAACTCCCCCCCCGCTTCTGGCTGGCAGATTGCAGGAGCCACTTCCCCTTTTTCAAACCACCCCCTCGGGGACTGGTGCCACCTTTTAAACTGGGGCCATTGGTATCGTGGATTTTTTTTTTTAGGAGCCAGCCGGCCCCTCCCAGCACAGGCCCCCAACCATAAAAAAAACCCTTTTTCCCCCGGGGGTAAAACTGACCTGCCCCTCTTGGCTGGGAGATTGCAGGGGCCACTTTCCTCATCAAACACCGATTGGTGGGAACCTTTTATTGGAACCATCCCGTATCGTGGGTTTTCAGGACCCGGGCCACTCCCCGCCACAGGCCCACAAACACAAACCAGGCCCTTTCCCCCGGGGGTAAAATGACCTGCCCTCATCTGGCTGGGAGATTGCAGGGGCACTTGCCCCTATAAATCCAGCCCGACTCGGGACTTGTGCCCGCTTCATCTGGAACCCCCCTGCGTACGGGATTTTCAGGGCCGGCCACTCCCGCACAGGGCCCCCAAAAAAAACAAACCACGGCCCTTTTCCCCCAAAAAAAACCACCCCCCGCTTTTGGCTGGGAGATGCGGAGCCTTCCCATTCAATCCGCCCATTGCTCTGGGCAACCCTTTTATCTGGGGAACCACCTGCGTATCGTGGGTTTTAGAGCCACGGCCACCCCGGGCCCCAGGCCCCCCGAACACAAACTTTTCCCTGGCAAACAAAAATCACCCGCCCCGCTTCTGGCTGCAGATTGCAGGAGCCACTTCCCTTTACACCCCCGACTCGGCACTGGGCCACCCTTTTATCTGGGAACATTCCTGCGTATCGTGGATTTTCAGGAGCCAGCCGGCCACTCCCAGCTACAGGCCCCCAAACACAAAACCACGGCCCTTTTCCCTGGAAAAAACATTACCCCCGCTTTTGGCTGGCAGATTTCAGGAGCCAAATGCCTCTACAATCCAGCCGACTTGGCACTGGGCCAAACCTTTCCTGGGACCATCCTGCTACGTAAAATTTTTGGGCCACCCGGCCCCTCCCGCCAAAATCCCCCCAAAAAAAAACTATGCCCTTTTTCCCCCAAATAAAAATGACCTGCCCATATCTAGCTGAAATTTCCCGCCACTTGGTAATATCAAACTGCCCAACTTGGGACTGGTGCCACCCTTTCATCTGGGAACCACCGGGTATCGTGGATTTTTAGACCCCCGCCCCTCCCACCACAGGCCCCCAAAAAACAAACACGCCCTTTTTTCCCGAATAAAACTGACCCCGCATCTCTGGCAGATTTCCGGGGCACTTGCTCATCAAACCCCCGACTGGGGCCTGTCCCCCTTTTATCTGGAACCATCCGCGTAGTGGATTTTTTTTTAGGAGCCAGCCGCCACTCCCCCCAGGCCCCCGAACACAAACCCGGGGCCCTTTCCCCTTTGGAAAAAATACCCCCCCCTTT
>NW_026995899.1:0-1663 GCF_028769735.1 Zonotrichia leucophrys gambelii
CCAGGGAAAAGGGCCGTGTTTGTGTTTGGGGGCTGTGGCTGGGAGTGGCCGGCTGGCTCCTGAAAATCCACGATACGCAGGATGGTTCCCAGATGAAAGGTGGCACCAGTGCCAAGTTGGGCAGGTTTGATATTACCAAGTGGCTCCTGCAATCTGCCAGCCAGATGATGGGCAGGTCAGTTTTACTTCCAGGGAAAAGGGGCCGTGGTTTGTGTTTGGGGGCCTGTGGCTGGGAGTGGCCGGCTGGCTCCTGAAAATCCACGATACGCAGGTTGGTTCCCAGATGAAGGTGGCACCAGTCGAGTCGGGCTGGTTTGATAGAGGGAAGTGGCTCCTGCAATCTGCCAGCCAGAAGCGGGGTGGGTAGTTTTGTTTGCCAGGGAAAGGGCCGTGGTTTGTGTTCGGGGGCCTGTGGCTGGGAGTGGCCGGCTGGCTCCTGAAAATCCACGATACGCAGGATGGTTCCCAGATGAAAGGTGGCACCAGTGTCCAGTCGGGCTGGATTGATAGAGGCAAGTGGCTCCTGCAATCTGCCAGCCAGATGACGGGCAGGTCAGTTTTACTTCCAGGGAAAAGGGCCGTAGGTTTTGTTTGGGGGCTGTGGCTGGAGTGGCCGGCTGGCTCCTGAAAATCCACGATACGCAGGATGGTTCCCAGATGAAAGGTGGCACCAGTGCCAAGTCGGGCTGGTTTGATAGTAGGCAAGTGGCTCCTGCAATCTGCCAGCCAGAAGGGGCGGTAGTTTTTTGCCAGGGAAAAGGGCCGTGGTTTGTGTTCGGGGGCCTGTGGCTGGGAGTGGCCGGCTGGCTCCTGAAAATCCACGATACGCAGGATGGTTCCCAGATGAAAGGTGGCACCAGTGCCGAGTCGGGCTGGTTTGATAGAGGCAAGTGGCTCCTGCAATCTGCCAGCCAGAGACGGGCAGGTCAGTTTTAATTCCAGGGAAAAAGGGCCGTGGTTTGTGTTCGGGGCCTGTGGCTGGGAGTGGCCGGCTGGCTCCTGAAAATCCACGATACGCAGGATGGTTCCCAGATGAAAGGTGGCACCAGTGCCAAGTCGGCTGGTTTGATAGAGGCAAGTGGTCCTGCAATCTGCCAGCAGATGGGGGGTCAGTTTTACTTCCAGGGAAAAGGGCCGTGGTTTGTGTTGGGGCCTGTGGCTGGGAGTGGCCGGCTGGCTCCTGAAAATCCACGATACGCAGGATGGTTCCCAGATGAAAGGTGGCACCAGTGCCGAGTCGGGCTGAGTTTGATAGAGGGCAAGTGGCTCCTGCATCTGCCAGCCAGATGAGGGCAGGTCAGTTTTACTTCCAGGGAAAAGGGCCGTGGGTTTTTTTAGGGGCCTGTGGCTGGGAGTGGCCGGCTGGCTCCTGAAAATCAACGATACACAGGATGGTTCCCAGATGAAAGGTGGCACCAGTGCGAGTCGGGCTGGTTTGATAGAGGCAAGTGGCTCCTGCAATCTGCCAGCCAGAAGCGGGGAGGGTGATTTATTTCCAGGGAAAAGGGCCGTGGTTTGTGTTTGGGGGCCTGTGGCTGGGAGTGGCCGGCTGGCTCCTGAAAATCCACGATACGCAGGATGGTTCCCAGATGAAAGGTGGACCAGGCCGTCGGGTGGTTTAAAGGCAAGTGGCTCCCGCAATCTGCCCGCCAGAGGGCCCGGG
>NW_026995900.1:0-1654 GCF_028769735.1 Zonotrichia leucophrys gambelii
GCCCCAAGCCAGAAAGGGGGGTTTTTTTTTCCAGGGGAAAAAGGGCCGTGTTTTTTGGGGCCTGTGGCGGGAGTGCCGGGTGGCTCCTAAAATCCACATAGCGGGTGGTTTTCCCCGAAAAGGTGGGGACCCGTCCAGCGGGCGGTTTTATAAGGCAATGGCTCCTGCAATCTCCGCCAGACGGGAGGGAGTTTTACTTCCAGGGAAAAGGGCCGTGGGTTTTTGTTTGGGGCCTGTGGCTGGGAGTGGCCGGCTGGCTCCTTTAAAATCCACGATACCAGGATGGTTCCCAATAAAGGGGGCACCAGGCCGAGTCGGGCTGGTTTGATAGAGGCAAGTGGGTCCTGCAATCTGCCCGCCAGAAGCGGGCGGGTGAGTTTTTTGCCGGGGAAAAGGGCCGTGGTTTTGTGTTTGGGGCCTGTGGCTGGGAGTGGCCGGCTGGCTCCTGAAAATCCACGATACCAGGATGGTTCCCAGATGAAAGGTGGCACATGCCAGTCGGCTGGTTTGATAAGGCCAAGTGGCTCCTGCAATCTGCCAGCCAGATGATGGGCAGGTCAGTTTTACTTCCAGGGAAAAGGGCCGTAGTATTTTTTTGGGGACTGTGGCTGGGAGTGGCCGGCTGGCTCCTGAAAATCCACGATACGCAGGATGGTTCCAGAAAGGTGGCACCAGTGCCAAGTGGTGGTTTTATGAGCAAGTGGGTCCCAATTGCCCCGAGAGGGAGGTTTGTTTTAATTTCCGGGGAAAAGGGCCCTTTTTGTTTGGGGCCTGTGGTGGGATGGCCGGGTGGGTCCGAAAATCCACATACCAGGATGGTTCCCAGATGAAAAGGGGGCACCCGTGCCGGTCGGCTGGGTTTTATAGAGGGAAGTGGCTTTCCCCTTTTGCCAGCCAGAGGGGGGGGGAGTTTTTTTGCCAGGGGAAAAGGGCCGTGTTTGTGTTGGGGCCTGTGGCTGGGAGTGCCCCCTGGCTCTGAAAATCCACATACGCAGGATGGTTCCCAGATGAAAGGTGGCACCAGTGCCAAGTCGGGCTGGATTGATAGAGGCAAGTGGCTCCTGCAATCTGCCAGCCAGATGACGGGCAGTCAGTTTTACTTCCAGGAAAAGGGCCGTAGTTTGTGTTCGGGGGCCTGTGGCTGGGGTGGCCGGCTGGCTCCTGAAAATCCACGATACGCAGGATGGTTCCCAATGAAAGGTGGCACCAGGCGAGTCGGGCTGGATTGATAGAGCAAGTGGCTCCTGCAATCTGCCAGCCAGATACGGGCAGGTCAGTTTTATTCCAGGGAAAAGGGCCGTGTTATTTGTCGGGGCCTGTGGCTGGGAGTGGCCGCTGGCTCCTGAAAATCCACGATACGCACGGATGGTTCCCAGATGAAAGGTGGCACAGTGCCAAGTGGGCTGGTTTGATAACAAGTGGCTCCTGCAATCTGCCAGCCAGATGATGGGCAGGTCCGTTTTACTTCCAGGGAAAAGGGCCGTTATTTTTTTGGGGACCTTTGGGTGGGAGTGGCCGGCTGGCTCCTGAAAATCCCCATACGCAGGGTGGTTCCCAGATTTTAAAAGGGGGACCAGTGTGAGTCGGGGTGGTTTATAAGGGAATGGCTCCTGCAAACTGCCACCCAAAGGGGGTGTTTTTTTCCCGGGAAAAG
>NW_026995901.1:0-1639 GCF_028769735.1 Zonotrichia leucophrys gambelii
GGCTTTGGGGGGGCCCGGGTGGCTCCTGAAAAAATCCCCGTACGTGGATGGTTTCCCCGATAAAGGTTGCACCATGCCAGTTTTGGGGAGGTTTGATATTACCCAATGGCTGCTGCAATGTGCCAGCAAATGATGGGCGGTCAGTTTTACTTTCCGGAAAAAAGGGGCCCGGTTTTTTTGGGGCTTTTGGCTGGGGGTGGGCCCCCTGGGTTTTTAAAATCCCCGTAGTGGATGGTCCCAGAAAGGGGCACCATGCCAGTGGGTGGTTTTTGGGAAGTGGGTCCTGCAAACTGCCCCCAGAGGGGGCGGGGAGTTTTTTCCCGGGAAAAAAAGGCCCTGTTTTGTTTGGGGCCCCTTTGGTGGGAGGGCCCCCTGGCCCGAAAATCCCAATACGCGGATGGTTCCCAATGAAAAGGGGGAAAGTGCCAGTGGGGGTGGGTTTTTATAAAAGTGGTCCTGCAATCTTCCCGAAGAGGGCGGGGGGAGTTTTTTCCGGGAAAAAAGGGCGTGGTTTGTTTTTGGGGCCCTTTGGGGGAGTGGCCCGGTGGTTTGAAAATCCACAAAACGAGGATGGTTCCCGATGAAAGGTGGCACCAGGCAAATCGGGCTGGTTTTATAGAGGGAAATGGCTCCCGCAAATTCCGCCCCAAAGCGGGGGGTGTTTTTTCCAGGAAAAGGGCCCTGTTTGTGTTGGGGGCCCGTGGTGGGGGGCCGGGGCTCCTGAAATCCCCGATCGGATGGTTTCCCCGATGAAAGGTGGCACCAGTGGAGTGGGGGATTGATAGAGAAGTGGTCTGCAAACTGCCAGCACATGAGGGGGAGGTCAGTTTTACTTCCAGGGAAAAGGGCCGGTTTTTGTTCGGGGGGCCCGTGGCTGGGGGTGGCCGGCTGGCTCTAAAATCCCGAACGGGATGGTCCAGATGAAAGGTGGGACCAGTGCGAGTCGGGCTGGTTTTTAGAGGGAAATGGCTCCTGCAATCTGCCACCCCTGCGGGAGGTCAGTTTTACTTCCAGGGAAAAGGCCATGGTTTTGGGTTTGGGGGGATGTGGGGGGGTGGCGCCTGGGTCCTGAAAATCCCCGTCGTAGGATGGTTCCCAATGAAAGGTTGCCCATGCCCATCGGGTGGGGTTTTATGGGGAAGTGTTTCCCGCAATCTGCCACCCAGAAGCGGGGGGGTGAGTTTTGTTTGCCAGGGAAAAAGGGCCCTGGTTTGTGTTTGGGGGCCTGTGGCTGGGGGTGGCCGTGGCTCCCGAAAATCCACGATACCGGAGGTTCCCAAAAAGAAAGGGGGCACCATGCCAATTGGGCAGTTTGATATTACCAAATGGCTGCTGCAAGTGCAGCCAGTGATGGGGAGGGGCAGTTTTACTTCAGGGGGAAAAAGGGGCCCTAGATTTTTTTGGGGGCTTGTGGGTGGGGGGGGCCGGTGGGTTTTGAAAAACCACGATACGCTGGATGGCTCCCAACCCAAGTGGCACCAGTCCGTAGGGGTTTTATGAGGAAGTGGGTCCTCAATCTGCCAGCCAGATGATGGGGAGGTCAGTTTTAAAACCCGGGAAAAGGGCCGTAGTATTTGTTTGGGGACCTGTGGGGGGGAGTGGCCGGGTGCTCCAGAAAATCCACAATACGAGGGTGGTT
>NW_026995902.1:0-1608 GCF_028769735.1 Zonotrichia leucophrys gambelii
AACACAAACCACGGCCCTTTTCCCTGGAAAAAAACTACCCCCCGCTTTTGGGTGAGATTGCAGGACCACTTCCTCCTTCAAACCACCCACTCGCACTGTGCCACCTTCTCCTATGAACCATCCTGCGATACGTGGATTTTAGGGGCCAGCGGGCCACTCCAGCCACAGGCCCCAAACAAATACTACGCCCTTTTCCCTGGGAAATTTAAAAAAGACCTCCACTTTTTTGGCTGGCAGATTGCAGGAGCCACTTGCCCCTATCAACCAGCCCGACTGGCCTGGTGCCAAACCCCTTTCATTGGGAACCTTTTCCCGGTATCGTGGGTTTTCAGGGCCACGGCCACTCCCAGCCCAGGCCCCCAACAAAAACCGGGGGTTTCCCTGGAAAAAAAACACCCCCCCCTTCTGGCGGAGATTGCAGGAGCCCTTCCCCTATCAAACCAACCCGACTCGGACTGGTGCCAAATTTTTTGGGAACCATCCGTAAGTGGATTTTTAGGAGCCAGCCCGGGCCCTCCCGCACAGGCCCCCAAAAAACAAACCCACGGCCCTTTTTTCCCGGAAAAAAAATAAAACCCCCTTTTGGTGGAAAAATTTAGGAGCCCTTCCCCTATCAAAACCGCCCTCCCCTGGGCCCCTTTTATCTGGGAACCAACCTGCACTGGATTTTAGGAGCCCGCCGGGGACTCCCAGCCCCGGCCCCGGAAACAAAACCACGGCCCCTTTTTTCCCGGCAAAAAAACACCCGCCCCCTTCGGGGTGGGAGTGCAGGGCACTTCCCCCATCAAACCAGCCCCATTGGAGGTGCCCCTTTCTGGGGGAACCCTCCTGCTATGTGGGGTTTTAGGGCCCGCCCCCCTCCCAGCCCAAGGCCCCCCAAAAAAAAACAGGCCCTTTTTCCCGGAAAAAAACTACCCCCCACTCTGGCTGGCAATTTCAGGAGCCACTTTTTATCAAAAAAGCCCACGGGGCTGGGCCACCTTTCATTGGGAACCCTCCTGCTATCGTGGATTTTCAGGGCCAGCCCGGCCACTCCGCCACAGCCCCCAAAACAAACCACGGCCCTTTTCCCTGGAAAAAAACTCCCGCCCTTCTGGGGGATTGCAGGAGCCACTTCCCCCTTTTCAACCGCCACTGGCACTGGTGCCACCTTTCATCTGGGGAACCCTCCCGGAATTTGGGTTTTCAGGAGCCAGCCGGGCCCTCCACCACAGGCCCCCGAACAAAACCCGGGGCCCTTTTTCCCTGGAAAAAAACTCACCCGCCCCGCTTTGGCTGGCAGATTGCAGGGCCCTTCCCTATCAAACCAGCCCGATCGGCCCGGGCCCACTTTCATTGGGAACCTTTTGCGTATCTGGATTTTCAGGACCAGGCCGGGGCCCTCCCCGCCACAGGCCCCAACAAAACGGCCCTTTTCCCCCGGAAAAAAACACCCCCCCGCTTCTGGCTGGAAAAAGCGGACATTCCCCCTTTCAAACAGCCCCCCTGGGACTGGTTTCCACTTTCATTGGGAACCATTTGGACGTGGGTTTTCAGGAGCCCGCCCCGCCCTCCCAGCCACAGGCCCCCCAACACAAAAACCCCGGCCCTTTTCCCTGGGAAAAAAAC
>NW_026995903.1:0-1602 GCF_028769735.1 Zonotrichia leucophrys gambelii
CTGGTGCCACCTTTCATCTGGGAAACCATCCCGCGTATCGTGGATTTTCAGGAGCCAGCCGGCCACTCCCAGCCAAGGCCCCGAACACAAACCACGGCCCTTTTCCCTGAAAAAAACTCACCCCCCCTGCTTCTGGTGGCAGATTGCAGGAGCCACTTGCTCTATCAAACCCCCGACTTGGCACTGTGCCACCTTTCATCTGGGAACCATCCTGCGTATGTGGATTTTCAGGAGCCAGCCGGCCACTCCCAGACACAGGCCCCAAACACAAACTACGGCCCTTTTCCCGGAAGTAAAACTGACCTGCCCTTCATCTGGCTGGCATTGAGAGCCACTTGGTCATCAACCGCCAAATGGCACTGGTGCAACCTTTTATCTGGGAACCATCCTGCGTACGTGGATTTTCAGGAGCCAGCCGGCCACTCCCAGCCAGGCCCCCAACACAAACCCCGGCCCTTTTCCCTGGCAAAAAACTCACCCCCCCGCTTCTGGCTGGCGATTGCAGGAGCCACTTCCCCCTTTCAAACCAGCCCGACTCGGCACGGGGGCCACCTTTTATCTGGGAACCATCCTGCGTATCGTGGATTTTTAGGAACCAGCCGGCCACTCCCGCCCAGGCCCCCGAACACAAACTACGGCCCTTTTCCCTGGAAGTAAAACTGACCGCCCGCCCTCTGGCTGGCAGTTGCAGGAGCCACTTGCTCAAACAAACCGCCCGCTTGGCACTGGTGCCACCTTTCATTGGGAACCATCCCGCGTATCGTGGATTTTCAGGAGCCCGCCCGGGCCACTCCCAGCCACAGGGCCCCCCAACAAAACCACGGCCCTTTTCCCCGGAAAAAAACTTAAACCCCCCCCCTTTTGGCTGGCAGATTGGGCCACTTTCCTCTATCAAACCGCCCGACCGCATTTTGCCCCCTTTCATCTGGGGAAAACCCCCCCCGGTATCGTTTTTTAAAGGGGCCAGCCGGGCCCCTCCCACCACCGGCCCCCAAAACAAAAACCCCGGCCCCCTTTTCCCCCCCCAAAAAAATCACCCACCCCGCTTCTGGTGGGATTGCAGGAGCCACTTCCCTCTAAATTTTTTAAACCCGCCAAATGGCACTGGTGCCACCTTTTTATCTGGGAACCATCCCGCGTAAACTGGATTTTTAGGAGGGAGCCGGCCACTCCCCGCCAAAAGGCCCCCCAAAAAAAAATTCGGCCCCTTTTTCCCCGGGAATTTTTAAAAAACCTTCCCCAACCTTTTTGGCTGGCAGATTGCAGGAAACCCCTTGGTCTTCAAACCCGGGCCCAAATTGGCACTGGTGCCACCTTTTTATCTGGGAAAAACCCTCCTGCTATCGTGGTAATTTTTAGGAGCCCGCCCCCGGGCCCCCCCCAGCCACAGGCCCCCAAAAACAAAACGGCCCCTTTTTCCCCGGAAAAAAAAAAATTTAACCCGCCCCATCTTTTGGGTGGCAGATTGCAGGAGCCACTTGCCTCTATTTAAACCAGCCCGACTCGCACTGGTGCCACCTTTTATCCGGGAAAACCCTCCTGCATTCTGGATTTTCAGGAGGCCCGGGCCGGGGCCCCTCCCACCACAGGGCCCCCACAAAA
>NW_026995904.1:0-1595 GCF_028769735.1 Zonotrichia leucophrys gambelii
GAAAATCCACGATACCGTGGTTCCCAGAAAAAGGTGCCCAGTGCCAAGTTGGGGTGGGGTTTTAAGAGAATGGTTCCCCAATCTGCCAAAAAGGGGGGGGTTTTTTTCCGGGAAAAGGGCCTTTTGTGTTTGGGGGCCGTGTTTGGGTTTTGGCCCCGGTGGCTCCTGAAAAATCCACGATACGAGGATGGGTTTCCCCGATGAAATGGGACCCGTGCCAGTCGGGCTGGTTTTTAACAATTTCTCCTGCAATCTGCCAGCCAGAGAGGCGGGCGTTTTATTCCAGGGGGGGGAAAAGGGCCCCTATTTTTTGGGGCCCTTTTTGGCTGGGGGTGGGGCTGGCTCCCCAAAATCCACGATAGCAGGATGGTTCCCAGTGAAAGGTGGCACAGTGCCGGTGGGTGGTTTTTTTTGGGGGGGGCTCCGCAATCGCCAGCCCGAAGGGGGGTAGTTTTTTTCCAGGGAAAAGGGCCCTGGTTTGTGTTGGGGGCCCGTGGCTGGGGGTGGCCGGCTGGCTCCTGAAAATCCACGATACGCAGGTGGGTTCCCCGATGAAAGGTGCACCAGTGCCACGGGCTGGTTGATAGGGGAAGTGGCTCCCGCAATCGCCACCAAAGGGGGGGGTAGTTTTTTTCCCAGGGGAAAAAGGGGCCCTGGTTTTGTTGGGGGCCTGTGGCTGGGAGTGGCCGCTGGCCCTGAAAATCCACAATACGCAGGATGGTTCCCGATGAAAGGTGGCACCAGTGCCAAGTCGGGCTGGTTTGATAGAGCAAGTGGCTTCCTGCAATCTGCCAGCCAGAAGCGGGCGTTGAGTTTTGTTTGCCAGGGAAAAGGCCGTGGGTTTTGTTTTGGGGGCTGTGGCTGGGAGTGGCCCGGCTGGCTCCTGAAAATCCACGATACCAGGATGGTTCCCAGATGAAAGGTGGCACCAGTGCCGAGTCGGGCTGGTTGATAGAGCAAGTGGCTCCTGCAAAACTGCCAGCCAGAGCAGGGAGTTAGTTTTTTTCCAGGGAAAGGGCCGTGGGTTTTTTGTTTGGGGCCTGTGGCTGGAATTTGGGCCCGGGTAGCTCCTGAAAATCCACGATACGCAGGATGGTTCCCAGATGAAAGGTGGCACCAGTGCCGAGTCGGGCTGGTTTGATAGGGGAAGTGGTCCTGCAATCTGCCAGCCAGAAAGGCGCAGGTCTGTTTTTCTTCCAGGGAAAAGGGCCGTTTGTGTTGGGGGCCTGTGCTGGGAGTGGCCGGCTGGCTCCTGAAAATCCACGATACGCAGGATGGTTTTCCCCGTTTAAAGGGGGCACCAGGCCAGTCGGGCTGGTTGATAGAGGGAAGTGGCTCCTGCAATTGGGCCCGCCAGATGACGGCAGGTCGTTTTACTTCCCGGGAAAAGGGCCGTAGTTTGTGTTCGGGGGCCTGGCTGGGATGGCGGCGGCTCCTGAAAATCCCCGATAGCGGGTGGGTTTCCCCGATGAAAGGTGGCACCGCGGGGGCGGTTTTAAACCCAAGTTCCCCGCAATTGCCAGCCCAAAAAAGGGGGGGTGTTTTATTCCAGGGAAAAAAGGGCCCGGTTTTTTTTGGGCCGTGGGTGGGGGTGC
>NW_026995905.1:0-1581 GCF_028769735.1 Zonotrichia leucophrys gambelii
GGCAAAATTGCGGAGCCACTTGCCTCATCAAACCAGCCCGACTTGGCACTGGTGCCACCCTTTTATCTGGGAACCATCCTGCTATCGTTTTTTCAGGAGCCAGGGCCCGGGCCCCTCCCAGCCCCAGGGGCCCCCAACCCCCAAAAACCACGGCCCTTTTCCCCGGAAGTTTAAAATGACCTGCCCGTCATCTTTGGGTTGGGAGATTGCAGGAGCCCTTGCCTCTATAATCCGCCCGGGGCTCGGCACTGGTGCCAATTTTATCTGGGAACCATCCCGGTATCGTTGGGTTTTTTTTCCCCGGAGCCCGCCGGCCACTCCCAGCCACACCCCCCCAACAAAAAAAACGGCCCTTTTCCCTGGAAAAAAACTAACCCCCCCTTTTGGGTGGCAGATTGGAGGAGCCACTTCCCCTATTTAAACCAAACCCGACTCGGGAAATGGTGCCAAACCCTTTTTTGGGAACCATCCTGCGTATTGGGAAATTTTTAGGGAAACCAGCCGGCCACTCCCCGCCACAGGGGCCCCCGAACACAAAAAAGGCCCTTTTCCCTGGAAAAAAAACTGCCCCCCTTTGGCTGGCAGATTGGAGGGCCAAATTCCCTCTATAAACCAGCCCGACTCGGGAATGGGCCCCTTTCATTTGGGAACCATCCCGCGTATCGTGGATTTTTTGGAGCCAGCCGGCCACTCCCAGCCACAGCCCCCGAACACAAACCACGGCCCTTTTCCCTGGAATAAAACTACCTGCCCGTCATCTGCTGGCAATTGCGGCCACTTCCTCCTTATCAATCCAGCCCGACTCGGCCCCTGGTGCCACCTTTCATCTGGGAACCATCCTGCGTATCGTGGATTTTCAGGAGCCAGCGGCCCCTCCCAGCCACAGGCCCCGAACACAAACCACGCCCTTTTCCCTGGCAAACAAAACTACCCCCCGCTTCTGGCTGGCGATTGCAGGGGCCACTTTCCCCCTATCAAACCAGCCCCACTACACTGGTGCCCCTTGGTCTGGGAGCCATCCAGCGTATCGTGGATTTTCAGGAGCCAGCGGCCATTTTCCCCGCCACAGGCCCCAAAACAAACCATGGGCCCCTTTTTCCCCGGAAAAAAAACTACCGCCCCTTCTGGCTGGCAGATTGCAGGAGCCATTTCCTCATCAACCCACCGGGACTTTTGCCCTTTTTTATTGGGACAAACCTGGTATCGGGATTTTCAGGAGCCAGCCGGCCCCTCCCCGCCACGCCCCCGAACACAAACCACGGGCCCTTTTCCCTGGGAAAAAAAAAAAAGCCCCCTTCTGCTGGCAGATGCAGGCCACTTCCCCCAAACAATCCGCCCGATCGGCCGGGCCACCCTTTTTCTGGAACCCTCCTCGTATCGTGGTTTCGGAGCCAGCCGGCCCCTCCCCCGAAAAAGGCCCCCGAACAAAAAACCACGGCACTTTTCCTGGAAAAAAACCAAACCCCCCTCTGGCTGGAGATGCAGGACACTTCCTCTATCAACCCCCCACCCGCACTGGGCCCCTTTTCTGGAACCACCGCATCCCTGGTTTTCAGGAGCCAGGGGGCCATCCCCCCAGGG
>NW_026995906.1:0-1564 GCF_028769735.1 Zonotrichia leucophrys gambelii
TGAAGGGGGCGCAGTCACCGAGGAAGGGTGCTGATACAGAAATCCGCGAGAGGGAACAGTCAGCCAAAGGGAAAGGGTGTGGGACACCCGAGCCTGGGAGAGAGGAGCACTGAGCCCAGGAATGGTTGCTGGGACCAGACCCTGAAGGGGGCCAGTCGGCTGGATGGGGCTGGACATAGAGCCTGGGAGAGGGCCCGTCACCCCGGAAATGGGTGCTTGGGAAGAGAGCCAGGCATAAGAGGCAGAGTCAGCTATGAATGGTGCTGGGACACAGAGCCTAGGATGAGGAACACTGAAGCCCAGGAATGGTGCTGGACGCAGAGCCTGGCAGAGGCACAGTCAGAGGAGGAATGGGGGCTGGGACACAGAGCCTAGGAGAGAGGCGCAGTCAGCCAAGAAATGGGTGCTGGAACACAAAGCCTGAAGGGGACGCAGTCAGCCCAAGAATGAGTGCTGATACAGAATTCCAGGGAGAGAGGAACAGTAAGCCCAGGAATGGTTGCTGGGACGCATAGCCTGGGATAGAAGCCCAGTCAGCCCAGGAATGGGTGCTTGGACACAGAGCCTGGCATGAGGGCAGAGTCAGCCCAGTAATGGGTGCTGGGACACAGAGCCAGGGAGAGAGGACAGTCAGTCCAGGAATGGGTGCTGGGACCCAGAGCCTGGGAGACCGGAGCACTGAGTCCAGGAATGGTTTCTGGGACACAAACCCTGATCGGGGCGCAGTCGGCCCTGGAGTGGAAGCTAAGACATAGAGCCTAGGAGAGAGGCACAGTTAGCCAAGGAATGGGTGCTGAGACACAGAGCCAGGAAGAGAGGAACTGTCAGCCCATGAATGGGTGCTGGGACACAGAGCCTGGCAGAGAGGCAGAGTCAGCCCAGGTATGGGTGCTGGGACACAGAGTCAGGGAGAGAGGCACAGTCAGCCCAGGAATGGGTGCTGGGACACAGAGCCTGGCAGAGAGGCACAGTCAGCCCAGGAATGGGTGCTGGGACACAGAGCCTGGCATAGAGGCCGAGTTAGCCCAGAAATGAGTGCTGGTACGCAGAGAAACGGATAGAGGCACAGTTAACCCACGAATGGGTGCTGGGGCGCAGAGCCTGGGAGTGAGGAACACTGAGGGCAGGAATGGGTGCTGGGACACAGAGCCTGGGAGAGAGGAGCACTGAGTCCAGGAATGGTTGCTGGGACACAGACCCTGAAGGGGGCGCAGTCGGCCCTGGAGTGGGTGCTAGGACAAAGAGCCTGGGAGAGAGGCCCAGTCAGCCCAGGAATGGGTGCTTGGACACAGAGCCAGGCATAGAGGCAGAGTCAGTCCATGAATGGGTGCTGGGACACAGAGCCTAGGAGTGAGGAACACTGAGCCCAGGAATTCGTGCTGGGACACAGAGTCAGGGAGAGAGGGACACTGAGCCCGGGAATGCGTGCTGGGACACAGAGCCTGGGAGAGAGGCACAGTCAGCCCAGGAATGGGTGCTGGGACACAGAGCCTGGGAGAGAGGCACATTCAGCCCAGGAATGGGTGCTTGGACACAGAGCCTGGCATAGAGGCGGTAACAGAAT
>NW_026995907.1:0-1560 GCF_028769735.1 Zonotrichia leucophrys gambelii
TCCGGGTCCCGGGACGAAGAAGCGGCTTCTTCGCGCAAAAAGGGGATTGTGCCGGTCACAGTGCACTCCAGTGGGCGGCTTCTGCGAAATTCCCGGGGCCGGGGCTTTGCCCGGGGACATCCGAAAACCTTCTTCTTTTGGGACTTTGGGTCACATCTTGCAAAAAACTTTTTCCCTATGTCAAACAAGAAAACTTGGGGGGCACAGAAAACATCTCCCATCGTGTTTTACATTTGCAGAGAGGTTTTCAGATGTTTTTCAGAAAAAAACAAAGTTGTCCAAACACCTTTTAACCGAATGTTCATGTTTTGAAAAAGGGAGGAGAGTGGTAAGGTACTGTTTTTTTATCAGTTTTCAAGCTGCGCCACAATCCCCTGTTGGCAGCTTCATTCCCCCTTTTCCCAACAGCCGCACTCTCCGGGTCCGGGGGCGAAGAAGCGGCTCTTCGCGCAAAGGCATTTCCGGCACAGTGCACCCAGTGCGGGGGCTTCTGCCGAAAAAGTGCCCGGGACCGCCTTTCCCGGGGACATCCGTACCTTTTTCTTTTTGGGGCTTTTTGGTCTACATCATTGCAAAAACTATTCCAAGTCGGGAAGGAAACTGTGCCGCAACAGAAAACATCTCCCATCGGTTTACATTTTGCAGAGATTTCAGAGTGTTTTCAGAAAAAACAAAAATTGCCCCAAAAACCTTTTAAAGAATTTCATGTGTTTGGAAAAAGGAGGGGTGGTAAGGGACTTTTTCATCATTGCAAGCTGCGCACACAAACCTATTTTTTGCACTTCATTCTTTCCCTTTTTTCCCAAGCAGCCGCCCTCCCTGCCGGAGGGGAAAAACGCTTTTTCGCGCAAAGGCGATGTCCGGTCACAGGCACTCCAGTGCGGGGGCTTCGCGAAATGTGCCCGGGACCGGCGTTACTCCGGGGGCATCCGACCCTTCTTCTTTCGAAATTTGTGGTCTAATCTTTCAAAAACTTTCCACTATTCTGGCAAGGAGAAACGTGCCTCACAGAAAAAAATCCCCCTGGTTTTACATTTGCAGAAGGTTTTTCAGAGTGTTTTGCAAGAAAAAAAAAAAAAGTTCCCCAAAAAACCCCCCCAAACCGAATGTTCATGTGTTTGGAAAATAGGGGAGGTAAGGTCTGTTTTCTATCATTTTTCAAAACTGCGCACACAAATCCTAGTGTTGTGCACTCATTTTTCCCTTTCCCAAGCAGCCGCACTCTCCGCTCCGGGGGCGAAGAAGCGGCTTCTTCGCGCAAAAGGGGATTTTGGGCCGTCACAGGCCCCAGTGGGGGGCTTCTGCCGAAAGTGCCCGGACCGCGTTACTCCGGGGACATCCGACCCTTTTTCTTTCGGGACTTTTGTGGGCTACTCATTGCAAAAAACTTTTCCACTATTCTGGGAAGGAAAACGTGCCTGCACAAAAACTCTCCCATCGGGTTTACATGTTCAGAAAGGTTTTGCAAAGGGGTTTTGCAGAAGAAAAACAAAATTGCAAAACCCTTCCCAAACCCAATGTTCATGGTTTGGGAAAAGGGAGGAGGTTTTGGGAAGGTAC
>NW_026995908.1:0-1545 GCF_028769735.1 Zonotrichia leucophrys gambelii
TGAAAAACCCCGATCGCGGGTGGTTCCCAGATGAAAAAGGGGGACCCGTGCAGTGGGGGGTTTTAAAAGTGCTCCGCAATTTCCCCAGAGGGGGGTGTTTTTTCCCGGGGAAAAGGGGGCCCTGTTTGGTTTTGGGCCTGTGGCTGGGGTGGCCCGGGTGGGTCCCGAAAATCCACGATACGCAGGATGGTTCCCGATGAAAGGTGGCACCCAGTGCCCGGGCGGTTTGATAAGGGCCAGTGGTTTCCCGCAACTCCCCCCAGAGGGGCAGGTCAGTTTTACTTCCAGGAAAAGGGCCGTTTTGTGTTTGGGGCCTGTGGCTGGGGTGGCCTGGCTCCTGAAAATCCACGATAGCGGATGGTTTCCCCGATGAAAGGGGGCACAGTGCCAAGTCGGGAGGTTTTATATACCAAGTGGTCCTGCAATCTGCCAGCCAGAGATGGGCAGGTCAGTTTTACTTCCAGGGAAAAGGGCCGTAGTTTGTGTTGGGGGCCTGTGGCTGGGAGTGGCCGGCTGGCTCCTGAAAATCCACGATACGCAGGATGGTTCCCAGATGAAAGGTGGCACCAGTGCCAAGTTTGGGCGGTAGATAAAAGTGGCTCCCCGCAAATTTCCAGCCCGAGGGGCGGTAGTTTTTTTCAGGGAAAAGGGCCGAATTTTTTGGGGGCCTGGGCTGGGGTGGCCGGGTTGCTCCCGAAAAACCACATACCGGGTGGTTCCCAGTGAAAGGGGCCCCAGGCCAGTCGGGGTGGTTGAAGAGGCAAGTGGCTCCTGAAAAATGCCCGCCCGATGAGGGCATCATTTATTTTCCCGGGAAAAGGGCCGGGTTTTTTTTTTGGGGCCCGTGGTTGGGATGGGCCCCTGCTCCTAAAATCCACGATCCAGATGGTTCCCAGATAAAGGTGGGACCCGTTTCGATGGGTGGTTTTTAAAAGGAAGTGGCTCCGCAATCTGACCAGAGCGGCGGTAGTTTTTTCCATGGGAAAAGGGCCCTGGTTTTTGTTTTGGGGGCCGTGGTGGGGTGGCCGGGTGGTCCTGAAAATCCACGATACGCAGGATGGTTTTCCCAGTGAAAAGGGGGCACCAGTGCCAAATGGGGGGGTTTTAAACCCAAATGGTCCTGCAATTGCCAGCCAGAGAGGGCAGTCGTTTTATTCCAGGGAAAGGGGTATTTTTTGGGGCCCGGGCTGGGGGTGGCCGGGTGGTCCCGAAAATCCAGTACGCAGGATGGTTCCCAGATGAAAGGTGGCACCCTACCGAGTGGGCTGGTTTGATAGAGGCAAGTGCTCCCGCATCTGCCACCAGAAGGGGCAGGGGTTTTTTTTCCCGGGAAAAGGGCCCCTGTTTTTTTGGGGCCTGTGGCTGGGAGTGGCCGGTGGGCCCCGAAAAACCCCATACGCAGGGTGGTTCCCAATGAAAGGGGCACCAGTCCAGTTGGGGGGTTGAAAGGGAAGTGTCCTGCCCAAATTTCCCGCCAAAAAGGGCTGTGTTTTTTCCAGGGAAAAAGGGGCCCGGTTTTTTTGGGGGGCTGGGGGGCCCGGGGGG
>NW_026995909.1:0-1527 GCF_028769735.1 Zonotrichia leucophrys gambelii
GTATCGTGGTTTTCAGGAGCCAGCCGGCCACTCCCAGCCACAGGCCCCCGAAACACAAACACGGCCCTTTTCCCTGGAAAAAAAACTACCGCCCTCATTGGCTGGCAGATTGGGAGGAGCCACTTCCCTTATAAACCAGCCCGACTTGGCACTGGTGCCACCTTTCATCTGGGAACCATCCTGCGTATCGTGGATTTTCAGGAGCCAGCCGGCCACTCCCAGCCACAGGCCCCCAAACACAAACTACGGCCCTTTTCCCCTGGCAAAAAAACTCACCCGCCCGCATCTGGCTGGCAAGATTGCAGGAGACACTTCCTCTATCAATCCAGCCGACTCGGCACTGGTGCCACCTTTCATCTGGGAACCATCCTGCTATCGTGGATTTTCAGGAGCCAGCCGGCCACTCCCAGCCACAGGCCCCCAACAAAAACCACGGCCTTTTCCTGGCAAACGAAACTACCCCCTGCTTCTGGCTGGCAGATTGAGGAGCACTTCCTCTATCAAACCAGCCGACTTGGCACTGGTGCCACCTTTCATCTGGGAACCATCCTGCGTATCGTGGATTTTCAGGAGCCAGCCGGCCACTCCCAGCCACAGGCCCCCAACAAAAACCACGGCCCTTTTCCCTGGCAAAAAACTACCTGCCCACTCTGGCTGGCAATTGCAGAGCCACTTGTATATCAAACCTGTCGCTTGGCACTGGTGCCACCTTTCATCTGGGAACCATCCTGCGTATCGTGATTTCAGGACCCCGCCCCAATCCCAGCCACACCCCAAACAAAACACGCCCTTTTTCCCCCGGAAAAAAACTACCCCCCCCTGGCTGGCAGATTGGAGGGGCCCTGCTCTACAAAACAGCCTGACTTGGCACTGGGCCCCCTTTTATCTGGGCCATCCGCGTATGTGATTTTCAGGGCCACCGGCCCCCCCAGCCACAGGCCCCCAAAACAATCTACGGGCCTTTTCCCGGAAGTAAAAAGACCTGCCCCATCTGGCTGGCCATTGCCGGAGCCCCTTGTTATCAACCCCGACTGGCACTGGTCCACTTTCATCGGGAACCATCCTGCTAACGGGATTTCGGAGCCACCGGCCACTCCCAGCCACAAACCCCAACACAAACACGGGCCCCTTTTCCCCCGGAAGAAAACTACCCCCCCTCTTTTGGTGGGAAAGCAGAGCCACTTTTAAAACAAAACCCCCTTGGCACTGGTGCCACCTTTCATCTGGGGAACCATCTGCGTATCGTGGGTTTTCAGGAGCCGCCGGCCACTCCCAGCCCAGGGCCCCCAAACAAACACGCCCCTTTTCCCCGGAAAAAAAACACCCCCCCCCGCAGGGGGAATTGAGGACCACTTCCTCTATAATCCAGCCCGACTTGGGCCCGGGGCCCCCTTTCATCTGGGGAACCCTCCTGCGATGTGGATTTTCAGGGGGCCAGCCCGGGCCCCCCCAGCCACAGGCCCCAAAAAAAACCACTGCCTTTTTGCTGGCAAACAAAAAATAACCACCCCCCTTCTGGGTGGCAGA
>NW_026995910.1:0-1507 GCF_028769735.1 Zonotrichia leucophrys gambelii
CCGCTTTTTGGGTGGGGAATTTTGGACCCCTTCCCCCTTTAAACAGCCCACTCATGGCCACTTTTCATCGGGGAAACCCCCTCGATTGGATTTTCAGGACCCGCCGGCCACCCCCCACGGCCCCCCAAAAAACACGGGCCCTTTTTCCCCCGGAAAAAACACCCCCCCTTTGGGTGAGATTGCAAACCCTTCCTTCAAAACCCCCCACTCGCACTGGTCCCCTTTCACGGAACTCCGCATCGTGGGTTTTTAACCAGCCCCCACTCCCACACGGCCCCGAACACAAACCACGGCCCTTTTCCCTGGAAAAAACTACCGCCCCTTCTGGCTGGCAGATTCAGGAGCCACTTCCTCTATCAAACCAGCCCACTTGGCACTGGTGCCACCTTTCATCTGGGAACCATCCTGCGTAAACGTGATTTTCAGGAGCCCGCCGGCCACCCAGCCACAGCCCCAAACAAACTACGCCCTTTTCCCCGGGAATAAAAGACCTGCCCATCTCTGGGGTGGGAGATTGCAGGAGCCACTTGTCTATCAAACCAGCCCGCTGGCACTGGTCCACTTTCATCGGGAACCATTCTGCGTATCGTGGATTTTCAGGACCAGCCGGCCACTCCCACCACAGGCCCCCAACACAAACCCCGCCCTTTCCCTGGCAAAAAAACTACCGCCGCTTCTGGCTGGCAGATTGCAGAGCCCCTTCCCTCTATCAAACCAGCCCGACTCGGCACTGGGCCACCTTCATCTGGGAACCATCTGCATCGTGGATTTCAGAGCAGGGCCATCCCCGCCACAGCCCCAAACAAACACGGCCCCCTTCCCCGGAAAAAACGACCGCCCCCTCTGGTGGCAGATTGCAGGCCACTTCCCCTATCAAACCACCCGACTTTGACTGGTGCCACCTTTCATCGGGAACCATCCTCCTACGTGGATTTCAGGACCACCGGGCCCCTCCCCCACAGGCCCCCCCAAAACAAACACGGGCCCCTTTCCCTGAAAAAACTACCGCCCCTCTGGCTGGCAGATTGCAGGAGCCACTTCCCCTTTTCAAACCCGCCCACTGGACGGCCACCTTTCATCTGGGAACCAACCCGGACGTATTTTCAGGACCAGCCGGGGCCCCCCCGCCACAGCCCCCCAACACAAAAACGGGCCCTTTCCCGGAAAAAACTCCCCCCCGCTCTGGGTGGGAGATTGCAGGACCCTTCCCACAACCACCCATGCACTGGTGCCACCTTTTTTGGGGAAACCCTCCCCCCGTATGGGATTTTCAGGACCCCGGGCCCCTCCCCCCAGCCCCCAAACAAAAAAGGCCCTTTTTCCCTGGAAAAAAACAAAGCCCATTTTGGGTGCAGATTCAGAACACTTGGTCTTCAAACCACCACTTGGCATGGTGCCCCCCTTTCATCTGGGGAAACCCTCCTGCATCGTGGAATTTTAGGAGCCGGGCCCTCCCACCACAGGCCCCCAACAAAACACGGCCCTTTTCCCTGGAAAAAAAACCCCC
>NW_026995911.1:0-1507 GCF_028769735.1 Zonotrichia leucophrys gambelii
ATTTTTGCCAATTTCCCGAGGCGGGGCAGGGAGTTTTTTTCCGGAAAAGGGCCGAGTTTTGTTTTTGGGCCTGGGCGGGAGTGGCCGCGGGCCCCGAAAATCCCATGGAGGGTGGCCCCCCAAAGAAAGGGGGGCACCATGCCAGTCCCCCCCTGGTTTGATAGAGGCAAGTGCTCCTGCAATCTGCAGCCGAAGCGGGGGGTAGTTTTTTTTGCCAGGGAAAAGGGCCGTGGGTTTTGTTTGGGGGGGCCCTTTGGCTGGGAGTGGGCCGCTGGCTCCTAAAATCCCCGATCGAGGATTTCCCCGATGAAAGGGGCACCCTGCCGAGCTGGCTGGGTTGATAGAGCAAGTACTCCTCAATCTGCCACCAGATGACGGACAGGTTTACTTCCGGGAAAAGGCCCTAGTTTGTGTTTGGGGCCTTGGCTGGGAGTGGGCCGCTGGCTCCGAAAACCCGATACAGGATGGTTCCCAGATGAACTGGCCCCCAACCAAGTCGGGCTATTTTTATAAGGGGGAATGGGTCCCGCAATCTGCCACCAGTGATGGGCAGGTCTTTTAATTCCAGGCAAAAGGGCCGTAGTAATTTTTTTTGGAGACCGGGTGGGAGGGCCCGCCTGGGTCCTGAAAATCCACCATGCCCCGGGTCCAATAAAAGGTGGGACCCTGCCGAGTCACTGGGGTTTTATAAGGGAAGTTTGCTCCTGCAATCTGCCCAGAAGCGGGGGCGGGTGAGTTTTGTTTGCCCGGGAAAAGGGGCCCTGGGTTTTTGTTTGGGGGGCCTGTGGTGGAGTGGCCGGGTGGGTCCTGAAAATCCCCATACCAGGATGGTTCCCCGATGAAGGGGGGACCCGTGCCAGTTGGCTGTTGAAGAGCCCAAATGTTCCCGCAATCTGCCAGCCAGAACGGGGGGGGGTATTTTTTTCCGGAAAAGGGCCGTGTTTTTGTTTTGGGGGCCTGGGTTGGGGTGGGCCGGGGTGGCTCCGAAAATCCACGTACCGGAGGGTTCCCAGATGAAAGGTGGCACCGTGCCGTGGGTGGTTATGGGGGCAATGGGTCCCGCAATTGCCACCAATTCGGGCAGGTCAGTTTTAATTCCAGGGAAAAGGGCCGTTTGTGTTTGGGGGGGCCCGTGGTGGGATGGGCCGGCTGGCTCCTGAAAATCCCCCGATACGCGGATGGTTCCAAAGAAAGGGCACCGTGCCAAGTCGGGGTGGTTTTTATAGAGGAAGTGGGCCCCCAATCTCCAGCAGAAGCGGGGTGGGTGATTTTTTTTTGCCGGGAAAAGGCCGTGGGTTTTTGTTCGGGGCCTGTGGCTGGGAGTGGCCGGGTGGCTCCTGAAAATCCACGTACGCGGGTGGTTTTCCCCGATGAAAGGTGCCAGTGCCCAGTCGGCTGGTTTTTTAGAGGAATGCTCCTGCAATCTGCCACCCGAGCGGGCGGGGGGTTTTTTTCCAGGGAAAAGGGCCCGGTTTGTTTGGGGCCGTGGGTGGATGGCGGCTGGCTC
>NW_026995912.1:0-1478 GCF_028769735.1 Zonotrichia leucophrys gambelii
CACCTTTCATCTGGGAAAACCAAACCTTTCGTATGTGGATTTTCCCGGAGCCCGCCGGCCCCCCTCCCAGCCACAAAGGGCCCCCCAACACAAACCACGCCCCTTTTTTGGCAAAGAAAAAAACTCACCCGCCCCGCTTCTGGCTGGGAGGAATTTCAGGACCCTTCCCCTATCAAACCAAAACCCCACTTGGCACTGGTTTCCACCTTTCAAATTTTTTCCATTCCCCGGGATCGTGGATTTTCCCGGAGCCAGCCGGGGCCCCTCCCCGCCCAGGCCCCCAAACAAATACTTTCGGCCTTTTTCCTGGAAGTAAAACTGACCTGCCCATCTTTTGCTGGGAGATTGCAGGGAAACCCTTGGCTCTTCAAACCACCCGTCGGATGGGCCACCTTCATCTGGGGAACATCCGGTACGTATTTTTTAGGGGGCCACCCCACCCACCCCGGGCCCCCCAACACAAAACCAGGCCCCTTTCCTCAAACAAAACCCCCCGCCCCGTTCTGTTGGGAGATTGAAGGGCCCCTTTCCTCTATCAAACCCCCGACTCACTGGTCCCCTTTTATCTGGGGCCATTTCGCTATTTGATTTCAACCACCCGCCCCCCCCAGCCCAGGCCCCAAAAACAAAAAACGCCCTTTTTCCCGAAGAAAACCACCCCCCGCTCTGGGTCAATTGCAGGAGCCCACTTGCCCTCATCTCCACCCACTCGGCACTTTTTCCACATTTTATCGGAACCATCCGGTATCGTATTTTTAGGAAAACCGGATCCCCCCTCCCCCAACAAAACATCCCTTTTCCCCCCCAAAAAACCACCCGCCCCCCCTTTGCTGGGAATTTCAGGCCATTCCTCTATCAAACCACCCGACTCAACTTTTGCCACTTTCATCTGGAACCACCTGCTACGTGGATTTTCAGGAAGCACGGGCCCCTCCCCAAAACCAGGGCCCCCAACACAAACCACGGCCCATTTTCCCCGGGAAATAAAAAGCCTTCCCATCTCGGCGCAGATTGCAGGACCACTTCCCAACAACCACCCACCGAGCTGGGGCCACCTTCATCTGGGAACCTCCTCTACGTATTTTCAGGGGCCACCCCACTCCCCCCACACCCCCAACACAAACCACGGCCCTTTTTATTGGGAAACAAAACCCCCGCCCGCTTCTGGTGGGAATTGCGGAGCCCCTTCCCTCTATCAAGCCCCCCCTTGGAAGTGCCACCTTTTTCCCCCCTGGGAACATCCCAATTTTGGATTTTCAACCCGCCCCACCCCCCACAGGCCCCTGAACACAAAACCCCGCACTTTTTTCCCGCAAGAAAACCACCCCCCCGCTCTGGCTGGGAGATTTCAACACTTCCCATATCAAAACCCGCCCCTTGCACTCTGCCACCTTTCATCTGGGGAAACCATCCCCGCTATCGTGGGTTTTTAAACCCGGGCCCCTCCCCGCCACCCCCCAAAAACAAACACCCCTTTT
>NW_026995913.1:0-1477 GCF_028769735.1 Zonotrichia leucophrys gambelii
ACCTTTCTTCTGGGAACCCCATCCTGCTTTACCCGTGGTTTTTCAGGAGCCACCCGGCCCCAACTCCCCCCCACAGGCCCCCGCCCCAAAACCCCTGGGCCCCTTTTTCCCTGGAAAAAAAAAACTCCCCGCCCCGCTTCTGGCTGGCAGTTTGGCAGGAGCCATTTCCCTTTTTCCCAAAACCACCCTAAACCTGGGCCTGGTCCCCCTTTTTCATTTTGGGGAACCTCCTGTGAAATGGGGGGATTTTCAGGAGCCAACCGGCCATTTCACCACAAGCCCCCGAACACAAACCACGGCCCTTTCCTGGCAAAAAACTCCACCCCCCTTCTGCTGGAAGATTGCAGGAAGCCACTTGCTCATCAATCCAGCCCGACCGACAATGGTGCCACTTTCATCTGGAACATCCTGCGTATCGGGAATTTTCAGAGCCAGCCGGGCCCCTCCAGCCAAAGGCACCCAAGACAAAAACAGGCCCTTTCCCTGAAAAAAACCGACCTGCCCCATCTTCTGGCTGGCAGATTCAGGAACCACTTGGCCCTCTCAAACTGCCCAACTTGACTGGGCCACCTTTCATCTGGGAACCATCCTGCGTATCGTGGGATTTGAGGAGCCAGGCCGCCACCCCAGCCCCAAGGCCCCCAACAACAACCAGGCCCTTTCCCTGGCAAAAAAACTGCACCCGCCCCGCTCTTGGCTGCAGATTGCAGGGAACCACTTCTCACAAACCACCCGACTGGCACGGTGCCACCTTTTATCGGGAACCATCCTGCGTATCGTGGATTTTCAGGGGCCAACCGCCACTCCCACCACAAATCCCCAAACAAATCACGGCCCTTTTCCCTGGAATTAAAACTGACCTGCCCATCATCTGGCTGGCAGATTGCAGGAGCCACTTGCTCTAAAACAGCCCAAATCGGCACTGTGCCACCCTTTCCCTCTGGGCCATCCTGCGTATCGGGATTTTCAGGAGCCAGCCGGCCACTCCCAGCCACAGGCCCCAAAACAAACTACGGCCTTTTCCCTGAAGAAAACGACCTGCCCCCTCATCTGGCTGGCAGATTGCAGGGCCACTTGCCTCTATCAAACCAGCCCGACTCGCACTGGTGCCACCTTTTATCTGGAACCATCCTGCGTATCGTGGGTTTTCAGAGCCAGCCGGCCACTCCCAGCCACAAGCCCCAAAAACAAACTACGGCCCTTTCCCTGGGAAAAAAAAACTGACCTGCCCTCATCTGGGTGGCAGATTGCAGGCCACTTGGTTATCAAACAGCCCAACTTGGCACTGGTGCCACCTTTCATCGGGAACCCTCCGCTATGTGGATTTTCAGAGCCCGCCGGCCCCTCCCCCACAGCCCCCAAAAAAAACACGGCCCCCTTTTTTCCCGGAAAAAACTACCGCCCGCTCTGGGTGGCAGATTTCAGGGCCCCTTCCCTATCAACCCGCCCCCCTCGCACTGGTGCAAACCTTTCATCT
>NW_026995914.1:0-1469 GCF_028769735.1 Zonotrichia leucophrys gambelii
GGAACCCCCCCCTGGTAGTGGGTTTTTTAACCAACCCCCCCCCCCACAGGCCCCCAAAAAAAAAACCCGGCCCTTTTTCCCCGGAAAAAAAATCACCCCGCCCCCCTTTGGTGGCAATTGCAGGAGCCCCTTGCCTCCAAAAAAACCGACTCCCCCGTGCCCCCTTTATCTGGGAACCATCCCCGTATTGTGGATTTTCAGGGCCCCCCCCATCCCAGCCACAGGCCCCCAAACAAAAACAGGCCCTTTTTCCCCGGAAAAAAAACCCCGCCCCTTCTGGCGGGAGATTGCAGGGAGCCCCTTTTACTATCAAACCCCCGACCCGGCATGTGCCACTTTCTCTGGGAAACCTCCTGCGTTTGGATTTTTTAGGGCCCGCCGGCCACTCCCCCAAGGCCCCCCAAAACCCCCCCCCTTTCCCTGAATTAAAAAAGACCCGCCCTCTTTGGTGGAGATTCAGGAAAAACCCTTCCCCCAAAAAAAAGCCCAAAAATTGGCCTGGGCCACCTTTTTTTGGGAACCTCTGCGATGTGGATTTTTTTAGGAGCCACCCCGGGCCCCTCCCGCCACAGGGCCCCCAAAAAAAAACCGGCTTTTTTTCCGGAAAAAAACTACCGCCCCTTCTGGTTGGGAATTGCAGGGCCCCTTTTCTTTCAAACCCCCGACTTTGGCACTGGGGGGCCCCTTTATTGGGAACCACCGGTATGGGATTTTAGGGGGCCAGCCGGGGCCCCCCCAGCCACAGGCCCCCGGAAAAAAAAAAACCGGCCCTTTTCCGGCAAAAAAACTCACCGCCCTTCTGGTGGCGATTGAGGAGCCACTTCCTTATCACCCGCCCGACTCGGCACTGGTGCCAAAATTTCATCTGGGAACCATCCCCGTATCGTGGGGTTTTCAGGAAACCAGCCGGCCACTCCAGCCACAGGCCCCCGAACACAAAACCAGGCCCTTTTCCGGCAAAAAAATCACCCCGCCCACTTTTTGGCTGGAAAATTGCAGGAGCCACTTCCCCCTTTAAAAACCCGCCCGACTCGGCACTGGTTTTCCCCCCCTTTTATTGGGAACCATCCTGCGTTCGTGGATTTTTAGGAGCCAGCCGGCCACTCCCAGCCACAGGCCCCCAACACAAACCCCCGGCCCCTTTTCCCCGGAAAAAAATACCCCCCTTCGGGTGGCGATTGCAGGAGCCATTCCCCTATCAAAACCAGCCGACTGGCACTGGGGGCCCCCTTTCATTGGGAAAAACCCTCCTGCTATCGTGGGGTTTTTAGGAGCCCGCCGGCCACTCCCCCCACAGGTTTTCCCCAAAAAATTACGGTTTTTCCCCGGGGAAAAAAAATGACCGCCATCTTTTTGGGGGAATTGCGGGATTGTTATCAAAAAGCCCCCCCGGCCTGGGGCCCCCCTTATCTGGGAAAATCCCGGTATCTGGTTTTAGGAAAACCAGGGCCCCCCCCCACCACACCCCC
>NW_026995915.1:0-1468 GCF_028769735.1 Zonotrichia leucophrys gambelii
GTCCCGGGGTTTTCTTCCAGGAAAAGGGCCGTAGTTTTTGTTTGGGGGGGCCCTTGGCTGGAGTGGCCGTGGGTCCCGAAAAACCACGATCGCAGGAAGTTTCCCCGATGAAAGGTGGCACCAGTGCCGTCGGCTGTTTTAAAGGAAGTGGTTCCTGCAATGCCAGCCCAAAGGGGGGGGTGGGTTTTTTCCAGGGAAAAAAGGCCCCGGGGGTTTTTTGGGGTTTTTGGCTGGAGTGGGCCGGCTTCCCCCGAAAATCCACGATACCAGGGTGGTTCCCAAAGAAAGGCACATGCCAAGTCGGGCCGTTTTTAGAAAGTCCCCAATCTGCCAGCCAGAGAGGGAGGGCCTTTTTAATTCCAGGGGAAAAGGGGCCCTAGTTTTGTTTGGGGGCCTGTGGCTGGGAGGGCCGGTGGCTCCTAAAATCCACGATACCAGGATGGGTTCCCAAGAAAGGTGGCACCCGTGTCGAGTCGGGGTGGTTTTTTAGAGGAAGTGGCTCCTCAATCTGCCCGCCAAACGGGGGGGTAGTTTTCTTTCCCGGGAAAAGGGCCTATTTTTTTTTCGGGGGCCTGTGGGGGGAGTGGCCGGCTGGGTCCTGAAAATCCACATACGAGGAGGTTCCCCCGATGAAAGGTGGGACCAGGGCGAGTCGGGCTGGTTGATAGACAAGGGCTCCGGCAACTGCCACCCAAGCGGGCGGGGATTTTCTTCCAGGGAAAAAGGGGCCCAAATTTTTTTGGGGGCCCGTGGCTGGGGGTGGCCGGGTGGGTCCCGAAA
This sequence comes from Zonotrichia leucophrys gambelii, assembly GCF_028769735.1. Taxonomy (NCBI): domain Eukaryota; kingdom Metazoa; phylum Chordata; class Aves; order Passeriformes; family Passerellidae; genus Zonotrichia; species Zonotrichia leucophrys. The sequence goes on from NW_026995915.1 coordinate 781, forward strand.
ATCCACGATACAGGATGGTTCCCAGATAAAGGGGCACCAGTACCGGTCGGCTGGGTTTTTTAAAAAAGGGGGGGAAGTGGCTCCCGCAATCTGCCACCAAAACGGGGGGCGGGGGAGTTTTTGTTTGCCAGGGAAAAGGCCGGGTTTGTTTCGGGGGGGTGTGGCTGGAGTGGCCGGGTGGGCCCGAAAATCCACGATACGCAGGATGGTTCCCGATGATGGTGGCACCAGCCCAGTCGGGGTGAGATAGAGGCAAATTGGCCCCAATCTCCGCCGATGACGGGGAGTCAGTTTTCTTCCCGGGAAAAAGGGGCCCGGTTTTTGTTTGGGGGGCCCGTCGGGGGAGTGGCCGGGTGGCTCCTGAAAATCCACGTACGCAGGATGGTTCCCAAGAAGGGGGCACCATGCCAGTCGGGGGGATTGAAAGGCAAAGGGGTCCTGCAATCTGCCGCCAGATGACGGCAGGTCAGTTTACTTCCAGGGGGAAAGGCCGGGTTTTGTTCGGGGCCGTTGGGGGGGAGTGGCCCGGGTGGGTCCTGAAAAACCCCATACGCAGGTGGTTCCCAGATAAATTCACCCGGGCCAGTCGGGGGGTTTAGAGGCAAGTGGTCCTCAATCTGCCGCCAGATGAGGGGAGGGCTTTTTTTTCCAGGGGAAAAAGGGCCCTAGTTTTTTTTGGGGGGGCCCA
>NW_026995916.1:0-1466 GCF_028769735.1 Zonotrichia leucophrys gambelii
TCGTGGATTTTACGGAGCCAGCCGGCCACTCCCAGACACAGGCCCCCGAACACAAACCACGGCCCTTTTCCCTGGAAGTAAAACTGACCTGCGTGTCATCTGGCTGGCAGATTGCAGGAGCCACTTGCCTCTATCAATCCAGCCTGACTCGGCACTGGTGCCACCTTTCATCTGGGAACCATCCTGCGTATCGTGGATTTTCAGAAGCCGGCCAGCCACTCCCAGCCACAGGCCTCCGAACACAAACCACGGCCCATTTCCCTGGCAAACAAAACTCACCCGCCCCGCTACTGGCTGGCAGATCGCAGGACCCACTTCCCCATATCAAACCAGCCCGACTCGGCACTGGTGCCACCTTTCATCTGGGAACCATCCTGCGTATCATTGATTTTCAGGAGCCAGCCGGCCACTCCCAGCCACAGGCCCCCGAACACAAACCAAGGCCCTTTTCCCTGGAAGTAAAACTGACCTGCCCGTCATCTGGCTGGCAGATTGCAGGAGCCACTTGCCTCTATCAATCCAGCCCGACTCGGCACTGGTGCCACCTTTCATCTGGGAACCATCCTGCGTATCGTGGATTTTCAGGAGCCAGCCGGCCACTCCCAGACACATGCCCCCAAACACAAACCACGGCCCTTTTCCCTGGCAAAGAAAACTCACCCGCCCCGCTTCTGGCTGGCAGATTGCAGGAGCCACTTGCCTCAATCAAACCAGCCCGACTTGGCACTGGTGCCACTTTCATCTGGGAACCATCCTGCGTATCGTGGATTTTCAGGAGCCAGCCGGCACCCCAGACACAGGCCCCCAAACAAACACTACGGTCCTTTCCTGGAAGTAAAACTGACCTGCCCGTCATCTGGCTGGCAGATTGCAGCAGCCCCTTGCCTCTATCAATCCAGCCCCACTCGGCACTGGTGCCACCATTCATCTGGGAACCATCCCGCGTATCGTGGATTTTCAGAGCCAGCGGGCCCCTCCCAGCCAGAGGCCCCCAAACACAAACTACGGCCCTTTTCCCTGAAGTAAAACTGACCTGCCCATCTTCTGGCTGGCAGATTGCAGGAGCCCCTTGCCTCTATCAATCCAGCCCGACTGGCACTGGTGCCACCTTTCATTGGGAACCATCCTGCGTATCGTGGAATTTTTAGGAGCCAGCCGGGCCCCTCCAGCCACAGGCCCCGAACACAAACCCCGGCCCTTTTCCCTGGCAAACAAAAAATTACCCCCCCTTTGGTGGCAGATTGCAGGGGCAATTCCTCAATCAAACCCGCCCCACTGGCACTGGGGCCACCCTTTTTTTGGGAACCCCTCCCGGTATCGTGGGGTTTCAGGAGCCCGCCGGGGCCCCCCCACAAAGTCCCCCCAACAAATCTCGGTCCTTTTCCCCAAAATAAAACTGACCTGCCGTCATTGGCTGGGGGGTTTCAGGGACATTTCCCCTTTTCAATCCAGGCCCCACTCGGGGA
>NW_026995917.1:0-1464 GCF_028769735.1 Zonotrichia leucophrys gambelii
ACTGGGGCCCCTTTTTCTGGGAAAACCCTTTCCCGAAAAAAAGGGTTTTTTAAACCAGGGGGCCCCCCCAGCCCCAGGCCCCCAAAACAAACCCCCGGCCCCCTTTTCCCCCGGCAAAAAAAACTCACCCGCCCCCCTTCTGGGGGGCATATTGGGAGGAGCCACTTCCCTCTTTTCAAACCCGCCCGACTCGACGGTGCCACCCTTTTATTGGGAACCATCCTGCGTATGTGGGGTTTTTAGGAGCCAGCCGGCCCCTTTCCCCGCCACAGGGCCCCCCAAAAAAAAAACTACGGGGGGGCCCCTTTTTCCCCGGAATAAAAATACCTGGTGTCATCTGGCTGGGAGATTGCAGGAGCCCACTTTTTTTCTAATCCCGCCCGACTGGCACTGGGGGCCACCTTTCATTGGGAACCATCCCGCGTATCATGGATTTTCAGGAACCCCCCCCCCCCCCCCCCGCCCAGGGGCCCCCAAAAAAAACCCGGCCCTTTTCCCCGGGAAAGAAAAAATCACCCACCCCCCTTATGGGGGTGGGGATTGAGGAGACACCCTTTCCCTCTATCAAAAACCGCCCCCACTCGGCACTGGTTTTCCACCTTTCATTTTGGGAACCATCCTGCGTAAGTGGATTTTCCCCCAAACCAGCCGGGCCCCTCCCAAACCACAGGCCCCCCCACAAAAACCCCCGGGCCCCTTTTCCCCGGGAAAAAAACTCACCCGCCCCGGGTTCTGGCTGGAAAAATTTCAGGAGCCATTCCCCCTATAAACCCGCCCGACCGCAATTGCCCCTTTTTATCTGGGAACCCTCCTGCGTATGTGGATTTTTAGGGGCCCGCCGGCCACTCCCCCCCAGGCCCCCAACAAAAACACCCCTTTTTTCCCCGGGAATAAAACGACCTCCCTCTCTGGCTGGCAGATTGCAGGACCACTTTCCCCTTTAACCAGCCCGCTGGCACTGGTGCCACCTTTCATCGGGAACCATCCTGCTTCTGGATTTTCAGGACCAGCCGGCCACCCCAGCCACAGGCCCCCAAAACAAAAACGGCCCTTTTTCCCCGGAAGAAAAGACCCCCATTTTGGCTGGCAAAAGCAGGAAAACTTCCCCCATCAAACCAGCCCGACTGGACTGGGGCCCCCTTTTATCTGGGAACACCTGGTTTGGATTTCAGGACCAGCGGGCCCCTCCCCCCCACAGGCCCCCAAAAAAACCCCCCCCGGGCCCTTTTTTCCCGGGAAAAAATCACCCCCCCCGCTTTTTGGCTGGGATTGCAAGCCACTTTTTATAAACCAGCCCGACTGCACTGGTGGGCCCCCCTTTCATCTGGGGGCATCCTGGTATCGTGATTTTCAGGAGCCCGCCCCCACTCCCACCCCAGGCCCCAAACCAAAAATACGGCCCCTTTCCCTAAATAAAACTGACCCTTTTCCCCTTTTGGCTGGCAATTGCAGGAACCACTTTGG
>NW_026995918.1:0-1457 GCF_028769735.1 Zonotrichia leucophrys gambelii
GCAGATTGCAGAGCCACTTCCCCCTTAAACCACCGACCGGCACTGGGGCACCTTTCACTGGAACCATCCGGGTATCTGGATTTTCGGACCCCCACTCCCCGCCACAGGGCCCCAACCAAACCACGGCCCCCCTTCCCTGGAAAAACTACCCCCCGCTTCCTGGAAATTTCGGAGCCACTTGCCTCATCAACCAGCCCGCTTGGCACTGGTGCCCCCTTTCATCTGGGGAACATCCTGCGTATCGGGATTTTTGGGGCCCCGCCACCCCGGGCAAGGCCCCCAAAAAAACAGGCCCTTTTTCCCCGAAAAAAACTACCCGCCCGCTTCTGGGTGGCAGATTGCGGGGGAAATTGCCCCATCAAACCCCCCGCTGGGGGCTGGGCCACCCTTTTATCTGGGAAACCCTCCTGCGTATGTTGGGTTTTTGGAGCCCCCGGCCACTCCCAGCCACAGGCCCCCGGAACAACAACCAGGCCCTTTTCCCTCAAAAAAACTCACCCGCCCTGCTTTTGGCTGGCAGATTGCAGGGGCCACTTCCCTCTACAAACCAGCCGACTCGGCACTGGTGCCCCCTTTCATCTGGGAACCATCCTGCGTATCTTGGATTTTCAGGAGCCAGCCGGCCACCCCAGCCAAAGGCCCCCCAAAAACAAACCAGGCCTTTTCCCTGGCAAACAAAACTCCCCCCCCCCGCTCTTGGCTGGCAGATTGCAGGAGCCACTTCCCCCTATCAAACCAGCCTGACTCGGCACTGGTGCCACCTTTCATCTGGACCATCCTGCGATCGTGGATTTTCAGAGCCAGCCGGCCACTCCCCGCCACAGGCCCCCGAACACAAACCACGGCCCTTTTCCCTGGAAAAAAACTACCTGCCCGTCTTTTGGCTGGCAGATTGCAGGAGCCACTTCCTCTATCAAACCAGCCCGATTCGGCACTGGTGCCACCTTTCATCTGGGAACCATCCTGCGTATCGTGGATTTTCAGGAGCCAGCCGGCCACTCCCAGCCACAGGCCCCCGAACACAAACCACGGCCCTTTTCCCTGGCAAACAAAACTCACCCGCCCGCTTCTGGCTGGCAGATTGCAGGAGCCACTTCCCCTATAAACCAGCCCGACTCGGCACTGGTGCCACTTTCATCTGGGAACCATCCTGCGTATCGTGGATTTTTCAGGAGCCAGCGGCCACTCCCAGCCACAGGCCCCGAACAAAACCACGGCCTTTTCCCTGGAAACAAAACTACCCCCCCTTGGTGGAGATTCGGAGCCCTTCCCCATCAAAACCAGCCGACTCGAATGGTGCCACCTTTCATCTGGGAACCATCCTGCGTAGTGGATTTTCAGGAGCCAGCCGGCCACTCCCCGCCCCGGCCCCAACACAAAACGGCCCTTTTCCCTGGAAAAAAACTAAACCCCCCCTTTGGGTGGCAGATTGCAGGGGCCCCTTCCTCAAACCAGCC
>NW_026995919.1:0-1446 GCF_028769735.1 Zonotrichia leucophrys gambelii
GATAAGCAGGATGGTTTCCCCGATGAAAGGTTTGGGACCAGGGGGCCCAGTCGGGCTGGATTTTATAGAGGCAAGTGGCTCCTGCAATCTGCCAGCCAGATGACGGGGAGGTCAGATTTACTTCCAGGGGAAAAGGGCCGTGGTTTGTGTTCGGGGCCTGTGGCTGGGAGTGGCCGGGTGGCTCCTGAAAAAACCACGATACGCAGATGGTTCCCAGATGAAAAAGGGGGCACCAGTGCCAAATTGGGCAGGTTTAAAATTACCAAGGGCTGCTGCAATGTGCCAGCCAGATGATGGGCAGTTCTGTTTTAATTCCAGGGAAAAGGGCCGTAGTTTTTTTTTGGGGGCTTATGGCTGGGGGTGGCCGGCTGGCTCCTGAAAATCCACATTACGGTGGATTTGGGTCCTAGACCCAAGGTGGCACCAGTGCCAAGTTTGGGCGGTTTGATAGAGGCAAGTGGCTCCTGCAATTGCCAGCCAGATGACGGCAGGTCAATTTTATTCCAGGGAAAAAGGGGCCGTATTGTGTTTGGGGGCCTGTGGCTGGGTGGCCGGCTGGCTCCTGAAAATCCACGATACGCAGGATGGTTCCCCGATGAAATGGCACGTGCCAATCGGGCTGGGTTTTATAGAGGCAAGTGGCTCCTGCAATCTGCCAGCCCCGATGACGGGCCAGGTCAGTTTTTACTTCCAGGGAAAAGGGCCGTGTTTTTTTGTTCGGGGCCTGTGGCTGGGAGTGGCCGGCTGGGTCCTGAAAATCCACGATACGCAGGATGGTTCCCAGATGAAAGGTGCACCAGCCGAGTCGGCTGGTTTGATAGAGGGGAAGTGTCTCCTGCAAATCTGCCAGCCAGAAGCGGGGGGGGGAGTTTTCTTTCCACCAAAAGGGCCGTGGTTTGTGTTCGGGGGCCTGTGGCTGGGGGTTTGGCCCCGGGTGGTCCTGAAAAAACCAGTACGCAGGGTGGTTCCCAAAAAGGTGGGACCAGTACCGATTTGGGCGGATTGATAAGGCAAGTGGCCCTGCAATCTCCCCCAAAAGGGAGGTCAGATTTACTTCCAGGAAAGGCCGTGGTTTTGTTTGGGGGCCCTTTGGCTGGGAGGGCCGCTGGCTCCTGAAAAACCACATCGCAGGAGGTTCCCCGATGAAATTTTTACCAGGCCAGGCGGCTGGATTATGAGGGGAATGGCTCCCGAAAACGCCACCAATGACGGGGAGGTCAGTTTTACTTCCCGGGAAAAAGGGCCCTAGTTGTGTTCGGGGGCGGGGGCTGGGGGGGGCCGGGGCTCCTGAAAAAACCCCGATACGCAGGATGGTTTTCCCCAAAGAAAGGTGGGACCCTGCCAAGTCGGGCTGGTTTTTAAGGCAAGTGGCTCCTGCAATCTGCCAGCCGATGCGGGCAGGTAGATTTACTTTTCCGGGAAAAGGGCCGGTTTTTTTTTTGGGGT
>NW_026995920.1:0-1445 GCF_028769735.1 Zonotrichia leucophrys gambelii
TCCAAAACCCCAAACGCAGGATGGTTCCCAAGAAAGGGGGCACCAAAACCGATCGGCTGGTTTGATAGAGGGAAGTGTCCCAATCGCCGCCAAAGGGGGCGGGTGAGTTTTTTTGCCAGGGAAAGGGCCTGGTTTGTGTTCGGGGGGCCGGGGCTGGCAGTGGCCCGGGTGGCTCCTGAAAATCCACGTACCAGGAAGGGTTCCAATGAAAGGGGGCACCAGTGGCAAGTCGGGGGGTTGAAAAAGGGAAGTGGCTCCTGCAAAAGCCCCCAGATGACGGAATATTTATCCCCGGGAAAAAAGGGCGTGTTTTTTTTGGGGGCCCGTGGCTGGGGGTGGCCGGCTGGCTCCTAAAAAACCACATACGCAGGAGGTTCCCAGATGAAAGGCACCAGTCCATGGGGGGGTTTAAAAACCCGGCCCAAATTCCCCAAAGTTGGGGGGGGTAGTTTTCTTTCCCGGGAAAAGGGCCCTGGTTTTTTCGGGGGCCTGTGGGGGAGTGGCCGGCGGGCCCGAAAAATCCACATACGCGAGGGGTTCCCCGATGAAAAGGGGACCCTGCGGTCGGGCTGGTGAAGAGGGAAGTGGCCCGCCCATCTGCAGCCAGATGACGGGCAGGTCTTTTACTTTTGGGAAAAGCCTAGTTTTTTTTGGGGGGCGGGGGAGTGGCCGCGGCCCTGAAAACCACGATCGCGGATGGTTCCCAGATGAAAAGGGGGCACCAGTGCCAAATGGGGTGGGTTTTAGAGGGAAGTGGCCTGCAATCTGCCCCAGATGACGGGGAGGTCAGTTTACTTCCAGGGAAAAGGCCGTGTTTTTTTTTGGGGGCTGTGGCTGGGAGGGCCCTGGCTCCTGAAAATCCACATACCAGGAGGTTCCCCGAAGAAAGGGGGCCAGTCGAGTCGGGCTGGTTGAAAGGAAGTGGCTCTTTCAATCTGCCACCAGAAGGGCGGTATTTTCTTTTCCCGGGAAAAGGCTGTTTTTGTTGGGGGCCTGTGGCTGGGAGTGGCCGGGTGGGTCCTGAAAATCCACATACCAGGGTGGTTCCCAGATGAAAGGTGGCACCCGTGCCAAATCGGGCGGATTGAAAGGAAAATGGGTCCTGCAATCTGCCAGCCAGATGGGCGGGAGGTCATTTACTTCCGGGAAAAGGGCCGTGTTTGTGTTTGGGGCCCTTGCTGGGTGGCGCTGGTCCTGAAAATCCCCGTACCAGGGTGGTTTCCCCGAGAAAAATGGGGACCCTCAGTCGGGCTGGGTTTATAAGGGAAGTGCTCCGCAATCTGCCACCAGAAGCGGGGGAGGAGTTTTTCTTCCAGGAAAAAGGGCCCGGGTTTTGTTGGGGGGCCCGTGGCTGGGAGTGCCCGGGGCTCCTAAAAATACATACGCAGGTGGTTCCCCGATGAAAGGGGGCCCCCAGTTCAGTCGGCTGGTTTTATAGAGGGAAG
>NW_026995921.1:0-1441 GCF_028769735.1 Zonotrichia leucophrys gambelii
TTTGTGTTCGGGGGTGTGGTGGGAAATGGCCGGGGTTTGGGTCCTTTAAAATCCACGATACGCAGGATGGTTCCCCCTGAAAAAAGGTTTTGGGCCCCGTTTCCAAATTGGGCGGTTTTTAAAAGTGGCTTTGCAATTGCCAGCCAAAAAGGGGGAGGTAGTTTTCTTTCCGGGGAAAAAGGGGCCCTGGTTTTTTGGGGGGGTGTGGTTTGGGGGTGGCCGGCTGGCCCCCCTTTAAAATCCACAAAAGCAGGAATTTGGGTTCCCCCTGAAAGGTGGCACCAGTGCCAATCGGGTGGTTTGATAGAGGAAGTTGGGTCCTGCAATCTGCCAGCCAGAACGGGGCGGGTGAGTTTTTTGCCCGGAAAAGGGCCGTGGTTTTTGTTCGGGGGCCTGTGGCTGGGAGTGGCCGGCTGGCTCCTGAAAATCCCCGATACGCAGGATGGTTCCCCGATGAAAAAGGGGGCACCCGTGCCCAGTCGGGGTGGTTTTATAGAGGGAAGTGGCTCCTGCAATCTGCCAAACCAGAAGGGGGCGGGGAGTTTTCTTTAGGGAAAAAGGGGGTGGGTTTTTGTTTGGGGGGCCCGTGGTGGGAGTGGCCCGGGTGGCCCTTTTAAAATCCCCAAAACGCAGGATGGTTCCCCGATGAAAGGGGGCACCAGTCCGAGTCGGGGTGGTTGATAGAGGCAAATGGCTCCTGCAACTGCCAGCCAAAGCGGGCGGGTGAGTTTTGTTGCCAGGAAAGGGGCCTGTTTGTGTTGGGGCCCGTGGCGGGGGGGGGCGCTGGCTCCTGAAAAACCCCAACGCAGGATGGTTCCCAATGGAAAGGGGGACCGTGCCAGTGGGGGTGGGTTTTAAGGGAAGTGGTCCTGCAATCTGCCACGAAGGGGGGGTAGTTTTTTTGCCGGGGAAAAGGGGCCTTTTGTGGGGGCCGTGGCGGGAGGGCCGCTGGCCCTAAAATCCCCATACGCGGGGGTTCCCAATGAAAGGGGGCACCAGTCCCCAGTCGGGGTGGTTTTTGGGAATGCTCCTGCAAAATCCAGCCGAACGGGGGGGTAGTTTTTTTTTTTGCCAGGAAAAGGGCCGTGGTTTTTGGGTTTGGGGGGGTGTGGGGGATGGCCGCTGGCTCCTGAAAATCCAATTTCCAGGATGGTTCCCAGATGAAAGGTGGCCCCGGCCAGTGGGGGGGTTTTTAAAGTTTCCTGCAATTGCCACCAAACGGGGCGGGGGAGTTTTTTTCCAGGAAAAGGGCCTGGTTTGTGTTCGGGGCCTTGGGGGATGGGCCCGGGTGGCTCCTGAAAATCCACGTACGCAGGGTGGGTTTCCCGAGAAAGGTGGGCCCCTGCGTCGGGCTGGTTTAAAGAGGGAAGGGGTCCCGCTTTTCCCCCCAGAGGGGCAGGTATTTTTTTCCCGGGGAAAAAGGCCGTATTTTGTTTGGGCC
>NW_026995922.1:0-1431 GCF_028769735.1 Zonotrichia leucophrys gambelii
CCACGTCGCAGGGTGGTTCCCAAAAAAGGGGCACCAGGCCAAAAGGGCGGTTAAGAGCCAAAGGTCCTGCAATCTCCACCAAAGGGGAGGTCATTTTAATTCCAGGGGAAAAAGGGCCCTTTTGTTTTGGGGGCCTTGGCGGATGGGCCCTGGCTCCCGAAAATCCACGATAAACCCGGATGGTTCCCAGATGAAAGGTGCAGCATGCCAAGTCGGGCTGGTTTGACAGTACCCAAATGGCTCCTGCAATTTTGCCACCAATGGGTGGCAGTCGTTTTAATTCCAGGAAAAGGGGCCCTAGATTTTTTTGGGACTTATGGCTGGGAGTGGCCGGCTGGCTCCTGAAAATCCACATTACGGTGGATGGCTCCCCAGACCCAAGTGGGGCCAGTGCCAAGTCTGGCTGGTTTGATAGAGGGAAGTGGGTCCTGCAATCTGCCAGCCAGAAGCGGGGGGGTTAAGTTTGTTTCCAGGGAAAAGGGCCGTGGCTTGTGTTTTGGGGGCCTGTGGCTGGGGGTGGCCGGGTGGGTCTGAAAATCCACGATACGCAGGATGGTTCCCAGAAGAAAAGGGGGCACCAGTACCGAGTCGGGCTGGATTGATAGAGGCAAGGGCTCCTGCAACTGCCAGCCAGAAGACAGCCGGTCAGATTTACTTCCAGGGAAAAGGGGCCCTGGGTTTGTTTTCGGGGCCTGTGGCGGGGGTGGCCGGCTGGCTCCTGAAAATCCACGAAACGCAGGATGGTTCCCAAGAAAGGTGGCACCCGTGCCAGTCGGGCTGGGTGATAGAGGCAAGTGGCTCCTGCAATCTGCCCCCAGATGACGGCAGGTCAGTCTTACTTCCAGGGAAAAGGCCATAGTATGTGTTCGGGGGCCTGTGGCTGGGAGTGGCCGCTGGCTCCTGAAAATCCACGATACGCAGGATGGTTCCCAGATGAAAGGTGGCACCAGTTTCATCGGGCTGGATTGTAGAGCAAGTGGCTCCTTCAATCTGCCAGCCAGATGACGGGCAGGTCAGTTTTACTTCTAGGGAAAAGGGGCCCTGGTTTTTGTTCGGGGGCCTTGGCGGGAGTGGGCCCGGGGGCTCCTAAAAACCGCGAAACCAGGATGGGTTTCCCAGATGAAAGTTTGGGACCCGTGCCGAGTCGGGCTGGATTTATAAGGCAAATGGGTCCGCAACTGCCACCAATGACGGGGAGGGCATCTACTTTTCCGGGAAAAGGGCCGTGGGTTTTGTTCGGGGCCTTGGCTGGGGGGGCCGGCTGGGGCCCCGAAAATCCACGATACGCAGGATGGTTCCCAATGAAAGGGGGCACCAGTGCCAAGTTGGGCAGGTTTGATAGAGTCAAGAGCCCTTCAATCTGCCGCCCGATGACGGGCAGGGCAGATTTACTTCCAGGGAAAAGGCCGTGTTTGGTTCAGGGGCCTGTGG
>NW_026995923.1:0-1422 GCF_028769735.1 Zonotrichia leucophrys gambelii
TTTTTTCCCGGGGAAAAAAGGCCTGGTTTTGTTTTTGGGGGCCGTGGCTGGGGGTGGCCGGCTGGTCCTAAAAACCCAAGAGGATGGTTCCCCAAAGAAAGGGGACCCGGCCAGTTGGGGGGTTTTAAACCCAATGGTCTGCAATCGCCGCAAAAGGGCAGGTAAATTTTATTCCAGGGAAAAAGGGCGTAATTTTTTTGGGGGCTGGGCTGGGAGTGGCCCCGGGTGGCTCCTGAAAATCCACAAAGCAGGGTGGTTCCCGATGAAAGGGGGCACCCGGCACGGGTGGTTTTAAAAAAGTGGCTCCGAATCTCCAGCCAGAGGGGGTGTTTTTTTCCGGGGAAAAGGGGCCGTGTTTGTTTGGGGCCCGGGTGGGGGTGGCGGGGCTCCTGAAAATCCACAAACGGGTGGTTCCAGAGAAAGGTGGACCAGGCCAGTCGGGGTGGTTTAAGAGGCAAGTGGTCCTGCAATCTCCCGCCCGAGCGGGGGTATTTTTTCCAGGGAAAAGGGGCCCTTTTGTGTTCGGGGGGGCCCTTTGGTGGGGTGGCCGGTGGCTCCTGAAAATCCAGAACCAGGGTCCCAGATGAAAGGGGCACCGTCAGTCGGCTGGGTTGATAGAGGCAAGTGTCCTCAATCTGCCAGCCAGAGACGGGCAGGCAGTTTATTCCAGGGGAAAAAGGCCTGTTTGTGTTCGGGGGCCCGTGGTGGGGGTGGCCCCGGTGGTCCTGAAAATCCCGATAGAGGTGGGTTCCCAAAAAAAGGTGGCACCGGCCAGTCGGGCGGTTGATAAAATGGCTCCCCAATCTGGGCCCGAGAGGGGAGGTAGTTTTACTTCCAGGAAAAAGGGGGTTTGTTTTTTTTGGGGGGGTGTGGCTGGGGGTGGCCCCCCTGGCTCCGAAAAACCACGATACGCGGATGGTTTCCCAGAAAAGGGGCAACCCGTGCCAAATTTTGGGGGTTTGTAACAAGGGCTCGCAATTGCCACCGATGAGGGCAGGTCGTTTTACTTCCAGGGAAAAAGGGGCCAGATTTTTTGGGGCTTTGGTGGGGAGGGCCGGTGGCTCCTGAAAATCCACATACCGGATGGTCCAGAAAGGTGGCAACATGCCAAGTCGGGGTGGTTTGTAGAGGAAGTGGGTCCTGCAAACTGCCAGCCCGATGAAAGGGCAGGGGGGGTTTTACTTCCAGGGAAAAGGGCCGTTTTTTTGTTTGGGGGCCTGTGGCTGGAGTTTGGGCCGCTGGCTTTCCCGAAAATCCCGAAACGCAGGTGGTTCCCAGATGAAAGGTTTGGGACCCGTGCCAAACGGGCTGGTTTTATAGAGCAAGTGGCTCCTGCAATATGCACCCAGAATGACGGCAGGTCCAGGTCTACTTCCAGTAAAAAGGGCCGTAGTTTGTGGTTTGGGGGCCTGTGGCTGGAGT
>NW_026995924.1:0-1408 GCF_028769735.1 Zonotrichia leucophrys gambelii
CGCTTCTGGCTGGCAGATGGCTGGAGCCACTTGCCTCTATCAATCCAGCCCACCGGCTTGGTGCCCCCATTGGGTCTGGGGGAAAAAAACTGCGTATCCTGGTTTTCAGGGCCAGCCGGCCCTCCCACCCACAGGGGCCCCAAAACAAAAACCCCGGCCCATTTTTGGAAGAGAAACTCACCCCCCGCTTCAGGGTGGGGGATTGCAGGAGCCACTTTCCTCCTCAAACCAGCCCCACTTGGCACTGGTGCCAAACCCTTTTATCGGGAACCATCCTGGTATCGTGGATTTTAAGGAGCCCGAAAAGCCCCTCCCAGCCACAGGCCCCCAAACAAAATACCACGGCCCCTTTTTTCTGGCAAAAAAACTCCCCCTTTCCCCCCTTTAGGGTTTGGGAGATTGCAGGAGCCCCTTTGTACTACATACAGTCCCACTTGGCAGGTGGTGCCAACTTTTATTGGGAAAAACCCTCCTGGGGCGTGGGTTTTCAGGGGGCCCGCCGGCCACTCCCCGTCACAGGCCCCCAAAAAAATTTTTCGGCCCCTTTTTCCCCGGAAGTAAAACTGACCTGCCCATTTTTCTGGCTAGAAGACTGCAGGAGACACTTGGGACTATCAAACCAGCCCGACTCGCCTGGTGCCCCCCTTTGGGGTTTGGAACCATCCTGCGCGGTTTGGATTTCCCGGGCCCCGCCGGCACCACCCAAACCCCATGCTCCCGAAAAACCCAAAACCCCGGCCTTTTTCTCTGGCAAAAAAAAACTCACCAGTCCCCCTTCGGGGTGGCAGATTGCAGGAGACACTTGGGTCTTCCAAAAACCCGCCCACTCGGTATTGGTGCCTCCCTTGGGGCTGGGAACCATTTCCCGCGTAACGTGGATTTTCAGGAGCCAGGGCCCCCCACTCCCAGCCACAGGCCCCCAAACACAAAAAACGGCTCTTTTCCCTGGGAAATAAAACTGACTGCCCATCATCTGGCGGGGAGATTTTCAGGAGCCACTTGTCTCTATCAAAAACCCGCCCGACTTTGGGAATGGTGCCACCTTCATCTGGGGAAACCCTCCTGCGTATCGTGGATTTTCAGGGCCAGCCGGCCACCCCCCACCACAGGCCCCCAAACACAAACCACGCCCTTTTCCCTGGAATAAAAAACTGCCTGCCCCTTCTGGTGGGAGTTGCAGGAGCCACTTTTTTCTACCCCTCCAGCCCCCCCGGCAGGGGGGCCCCCCTTTTCCTGGGAAAACCCCTTCCCCGTGGGTTTTGGGGCCACCGGCCCCTCCCCCGCCACAGGCCCCCCAAAACAACCACGGCCCTTTTCCTTTGGAAACAGAACTCACTCCCCGTTTTGGGTGGGGATTTCGGAAACCACTTGCCTCTATCAACCCACCCGATCGGCACTGTGCCCCATT
>NW_026995925.1:0-1407 GCF_028769735.1 Zonotrichia leucophrys gambelii
TTCCCCCACTTTGGGGATTGCGGACCCCCTTGCTCTTCAAACCGCCCAATTGGCCTGGTGCCACCTTTTTCTGGGAACCATCCGCGTATTTGGATTTTCAGAGCCAGCCGGGCCCCCCCCCCAGCCACAGCCCCCAAAAAACCACGGCCCTTTTCCTGGAAAAAACTACCCCCACTTTTCTGGCTGAGATTGCAGGAGCCCTTTTATCAAACCGCCCAAATGCACTGGTGCCACCTTCATCGGGAACCATCCTGCTTTTCGTGGATTTTCAGGAGCCAGCCGCCACTCCCATCCGGCCCAACAAACCTACGGCCCTTTTCCCTGGAATAAAACAGACCTGCCCGTCATCTGGCTGCAGATTGCAAGGAGCCATTGGTCTTCCCAAACCCGCCCGACTTGGCACTGGTGCCACATTTTATCTGGGGAACCATCCTGGTATCGTGGATTTCAGGAGCCAGCCGGCCACTCCCAGCCACAGGCCCCAAAAACAACCACGGCCCTTTTCCCTGGAAAAAACTTACCCCCCCTCTGGCTGGCAATTGCAGAGCCCTTGGTTATCAAACCGCCGACTTGGCACTGGTGCCCCCCTTTTCTGGAACCATCCTCCAATGTGGATTTTCAGGAGCCACCGGCCACCCCAGCCAAGCCCCCAAAACAAAACTACGGCCTTTTCCCCCGGGAATAAAACGACCTGCCCTCATCTGGGTGGCAATTGCAGGAGCCACTTTAATATTAAACCCGCCCAACCTTTGGGACTGGTGCCCCTTTCATCTGGGAACCATCCTGCGTTATCGTGGATTTTCGGAGCCCCGGGCCACTCCCAGCCCCGGCCCCCCCAAACAAAACGGCCCTTTTCCCCGGAAAGTAAAAGACCGCCCGTATTTTGGGTGGCAGATTGAGGAGCCACTTGCCCCTTCAATCCAGCCGACCGGCAGGGGGGCCCCCTTTCACTGGGAAAATCCCGCTTTTGTGGGTTTTTAGGGCCAGCCCCGGGCCACCCCACCACAGGCCCCCCCAACAAAAACCAAGGCCCTTTTTCCGGAAGAAACGACCCCGTCATCTGGTGGCAAATTTAGGAGCCACTTCCTTATCATCCCGCCCGACTCGGACGGTGCCACCTTTACTGGGAACCATCCTGGTTTCGGGATTTTCGGGCCAGCCCGGGCCCCTCCCAGCCCAGGCCCCCCCCAAAAAAACCCGGTTTTTTTTGGAAAAAAAACTACCCCCGCTCTGGCTGGAAATTTGGGGCCACTTCTCTTAACCAGCCCGACTGCCCCCTGGGCCCTTTTTTCTGGGGAACCCTCCTGGGAGTGGGTTTTAGGAGCCCGCCCGGCCCCCCCGGCCCAAGCCCCGAACACAAACTCGGCCTTTTCCCTGGAAAAAAATACCCCCGCTTCTGGGAATTTT
>NW_026995926.1:0-1378 GCF_028769735.1 Zonotrichia leucophrys gambelii
ATCCCCCCCTTGGCACTGGTGCCACCTTTCATCTGGGAACCATCCTGCGTATCGTGGATTTTCAGGAGCCAGCCGGCCAATCCCAGCCACAGGCCCCGAACACAAACCACGCCCTTTCCCTGGCAAAAAAACTACCCGCCCTTCTGCTGGCAGATTGCAGGAGCCACTTCCCTCTATCAATCCAGCCCGACTCGACACTGGTGCCACCTTTCATCTGGGAACCATCCTGCGTATCGTGGATTTTCAGGAGCCAGCCGGCCACTCCCAGCCACAGGACCCCAAACACAAACCACGGCCCTTTCCCTGGCAAAAAAATTACCCGCCCCGCTTCTGGCTGGCAGATTGCAGGAGCCACTTCCCATATCAAACCAGCCCGACTCGGCACTGGTGCCACCTTTCATCTGGGAACCATCCTGCGTATCGTGGATTTTCAGGAGCCAGCCGGCCACTCCCAGCCACAGGCCCCCGAACACAAACCAGGGTCCTTTTCCCTGGCAAAGAAAACTCACCCACCCCGCTTCTGGCTGGAAGATTGCAGGAGCCACTTGACTCTATCAAACCAGCCCGACTCGACACTGGTGCCACCATTCATCTGGGAACCATCCTGCGTATTGTGGATTTTCAGGAGCCAGCCGGCCACTCCCAGCCACGGGCCCCCAAACACAAAGTACGGCCCTTTTCCCTGGAATTAAAACTGACCTGCCCATCTTCTGGCTGGCAGATTGCAGGAACCACCTGGCTCTCTCAAACCAGCCCAACTTGGCACTGCTGCCACCTTTCATCTGGGAACCATCCTGCATATCGTGGATTTTTCGGACGCAGCCAGCCACTCCCAGCCACAAGTCCCCAAAAACAATCTACGGCCCTTTTCCCAGTAAGTAAAACTGACCTGCCCATCATCTAGCTGGCACATTGCAGCAGCCACTTGGTAATATCAAACCTGCCCAACTTGGCACTGGTGCCACCTTTCATCTGGGAACCATCCTGCGTATCGTGGATTTTCAGGAGCCAGCCGGCCACTCCCAGCCACAGGCCCCCGAACACAAACCACGGCCGTTTTCCCTGGAAGTAAAACTTACCTGCCCGTCATCTGGCTGGCAGATTGCAGGAGCCACTTGCCTCTATCAATCCAGCCCGACTCGGCACTGGTGCCACCTTTCATCTGGG
The DNA here is from genome assembly GCF_028769735.1 of Zonotrichia leucophrys gambelii. Lineage (NCBI taxonomy): Eukaryota > Metazoa > Chordata > Aves > Passeriformes > Passerellidae > Zonotrichia > Zonotrichia leucophrys. The sequence continues at coordinate 1,168 of NW_026995926.1, forward strand.
AACCATCCTGCGTATCGTGGATTTTCAGGAGCCAGCCGGCCACTCCCAGCCACAGGCCCCGAACACAAACCACGGCCCTTTTCCCTGGCAAAGAAAACTCACCCGCCCGCTTCTGGCTGGCAGATTGCAGGAGACACTTCCTTATCAACCAGCCTGACTCGGACTGGTGCCACCTTTCATGTGGGAACCATCCTGCGTATCGTGGATTTTC
>NW_026995927.1:0-1375 GCF_028769735.1 Zonotrichia leucophrys gambelii
CTTCCTCTATCAAACCCGCCCACCCCAGGTGCCCCTTTCATTGGGAACCACCCCCGGGTTTGTGGATTTTTTAGGGCCGCCCGGGGCCTACCCCCAGGCCCCCAAACAAACCCCCTTTTTTCCGGAAGTAAAAATGACCTGCCCTCATCGGTGCAGATTCAGGAGCCCCTTGCCTTACAAAGCCCACCGGACTGGGGCACCTTTCACTGGACCTCCTGGGATTGGATTTTCAGGGGCCAGCCGGCCACTCCAGCCACAGGCCCCCGACACAAACCCCGGCCCCTTTTCCCTGGAAAAAAAAACTACCGCCGTCTTTGGCTGGAGATTGCAGGAGCCACTTCCCTCTATCAAACCAGCCGACTCGGCACTGGTGCCACCTTCATCTGGGAACCATCCTGCGTATCGTGGTTTTCAGGAGCCAGCCGGCCACTCCCAGCCACAGGCCCCAAACACAACCAGGCCCTTTTCCCTGGCAAAAAACTACCCGCCGCTCTGGCTGCAGATTGCAGGAGCACTTCCTCTATCAAACCAGCCCGACTCGACTGGTGCCACCTTTCATCTGGGACCATCTGCGTATTTGTGGATTTTCAGGAGCCACGGCCTCCAGCCAACCCCCCAAAAAAAAACGGCCTTTTCCCCGGAAAAAAAACACCGCCCTCTGGTGGAGATTGCAGAGCCTTTCCCCCTATCAACAGCCCATCGGGCTGGGCACCTTTATTGGGGGAACCCCCCTGCGTAACGTGGATTTTCGGAGCCCGCCGGCCACTCCCAGCCACGGCCCCAAAAACAAAAAGGCCTTTTCCCCGGAAAAAATAACGCCCCCTTTGGTGGGGGTTGAGGGATTCCCCCCCATCAACAGCCGATCGCCTGGGCATTTCTTGGAACCTCCTGGTATCGGGATTTTTAGGAGCCAGCCCGGCCTCCCCGCCACGGGCCCCCAAAAAAAACGGCCCCTTTTCCCCGGAAGAAATACCGCCCTTCTGGTGGGAGTTGCAGGAGCCCTTGCCCCTATCATCCAGCCCACCCCGCACTGGTGCCACCTTTCATTGGGAAATCCCGGTATGTGGTTTTCAGGAGCCCCGGCCCCTCCACCACAGGCCCCCAACACAAAACGGCCTTTTCCCCGGGAAAAAAATACCGGTTTGGCTGGGAGATTGCAGGAGCACTTCCCCCTATCAAACCAGCCCGACGGTACTGGTGCCACCCTTTCTTGGGAAATCTGGTATCGTGGATTTTCAGGAGCAGCGGCCACTCCCCCACAGGCCCCCCAAAAACAAAAACCGGCCTTTTCCCCGGAAATAAAATGATGCCTCATCTGGGGGCAGATTGAGGAGACTTTCCCCATCAAACCCGCCCACCGGGCCCGGTCCACCTT
>NW_026995928.1:0-1375 GCF_028769735.1 Zonotrichia leucophrys gambelii
ATTGCAGAACCCCTTCCCCCTTCAAACACCCGATTGGGACTGGGCCCCCCTTTCATCTGGGAACCATCCGCTTTTCGTGGATTTTTAGAGCCACCGGCCCCCCCCAGCCACAGGGCCCCAAACACAAACCACGGCCTTTCCCCTGGAAAAAAAACTAAGGCCCCCTTCTGGTGGTAATGGGAGGCACTTTTACCCTAAAAACCACCACTTGGCACGCGCCCTTTTATTGGAACCTCCCGCTTTTGTGGATTTTAGGAGCCCCCGGCAAATCCCACCCAGGCCCCAACACAAATGGCCCTTTTTTCCCGGAAAAAAACGATCCCCTCTCTTGGGGAAAATTGCCAAACCCCTTTGCCCCATCAAACCGCCGACTTGCACGGTGCCCCTTTCATCGGGACCATCCGCGTACGTGGATTTTTAGGAGCCAGCCCCCCCACTCCCAGCCACACCCCAAAAAAAAACTACGGCCCTTTCCCTGAGAAAACTACCCCCGCTCTGGTGCAGATTGCAGGACCCCTTTCCCCTATCAACCAGCCCATGGGCCCGGTGCCACCTTACTGGGAACCCCTTCCTGCGTAGGGATTTTCAGGGCCACCGGGCCCCTCCCACCACAAGGCCCCCCAAAACAAATCGGCCCCTTTTTCCCCGGAAAAAAACTACCCGCCCCCTTTTTGGCTGCAGGTTGCGGGGCCATTTTTCCATCAAACCGCCCACCGGCACTGGTGCCACCTTTCATCTGGAACCATCCCGCGTACGTGGATTTTCAAGGGGGCCGGCCACTCCCCCCACAGGGCCCCCAAAACAAACCCACGGCCCTTTCCTTTAAAAAAAACTACCCGCCCCCCCTGGCTGGCAGATTGCAGGGCCATTCCTCTTAAAAAAACCCCCTGCCCCGTCCCCCCTTTTATCTGGAACCCTCCTGCGTATTGGGATTTTTAGGGGCCAGCCCCACTCCCAGCCACAGCCCCCCAACAAAACCACGGCCTTTCCCTGGAAAAAAACAGCCCCCCTTCGGTGGAATGGGAGCCCCTTTTTCTACAAACCAGCCCACTTGGCACGTCCCCCTTTATCTGGGAACCATCCGGTACGGATTTTCAGGCCAGCCGGCCACTCCCAAAAGGCCCCCGAACACAAACACGGCCTTTTCCCTAAAAAAACCCAAACCCTTTCTGGTGGAGATTGAGGGGCCATTGTCTACAAACCCCCCCCGACTTTGGGATTGCCCCTTTTATCTGGGAAACCATCCTGCGTATCGTGATTTTCAGGAGCACCCCCCATCCCCCCAAGGGCCCCCCAAAAACAACACGCCCTTTTCCCCGGGGTTTAAAAAACCTGCCATCTCTGCTGGAGATTGCAGGGGCCACTTCCCTCTATC
>NW_026995929.1:0-1369 GCF_028769735.1 Zonotrichia leucophrys gambelii
CCGGCCACTCCAGCCCCAAGGCCCCAAACAAACAGGCCCCTTTTTCCCCGGAAGAAAAAATACCGCCCCTCTGGGTGGCGATTGAGGACCCTTTCCCCTTCAAACCCCCACTGGACTGGTTGCCACCTTTCATCTGGGAACCTCCCGCGATCGGATTTTCAGGAGCCAGCCGGGCCCTCCCAGCCACAGGCCCCCAACAAAAACACGGCCTTTTCCCTGGAATAAAACGACCTGCCCGCTTTTGGCTGGCAGATTGCAGGAGCACTTGCCCTATCAAACCAGCCCGACTGGCACTGGTGCCACCTTCATCTGGGAACCATCCTGCGTATCGTGGATTTTCAGGAGCCAGCCGGCCACTCCCAGCCACAGGCCCCCAAAACAAACTCGGCCCTTTTTCCCCGGAAGTAAAACTGACCTCCCCTTCTGGCTGGCAGATTGCAGGAGCCACTTCCTCTATCAAACCAGCCCGACTTGGCATGGTGCCACCTTTCATCTGGGAACCATCCTGCGTATCGTGGATTTTCAGGAGCCAGCCCGGGCCCCTCCCAGCCCCAGGTCCCCAAAAAAACTACGGCCCTTTTCCCTGGAAGTAAAACTGACCTGCCCGTCTCTGGCTGGCAGATTGCAGGAGCCACTTGCCTCTATCAAACCAGCCGACTTGGCACTGGTGCCACCTTTCATCTGGGAACCATCCTGCGTATCGTGGATTTCAGGAGCCAGCCCGGGCCCCTCCCAGCCACAGGCCCCAAAAACAACCACGGCCCTTTTCCCTGAAAAAAAACTGACCTGCCCGCTTTTGGCTGGCAGATTGCAGGAGCCACTTGCCTCTATCAACCAGCCCGACTCGGCACTGGTGCCACCTTTCATCTGGGAACCATCCTGCGTATCGTGGATTTTCAGGAGCCAGCCGGCCACTCCCAGCCACAGGCCCCCGAACACAAACCACGGCCCTTTTCCCTGGAAATAAAACTACCGCCCGATTCTGGCTGGCAGATTGCAGGAGCCACTTCCTCTATCAAACCAGCCCGACTGGCACTGGTGCCCCTTTCATCTGGGAACCATCCTGCGTATCGTGGATTTTCAGGAGCCAGCCGGCCACTCCCAGCCACAGGCCCCGAACAAAACCCCCCGGCCCTTTTCCCTGGAAAAAAACTACCCCCGCTTCTGGCTGGCAGTTTTCAGGGCCACTTCCCTACAACCAGCCGACCGGCCCCCCGGTGCCACCCTTTTCTGGGCCATCCTGCGTTTTGTGGATTTTCAGGAGCCAGCCCGGGCCCCCCCAGCCCCGGCCCCCCCAAACCACGGCCCCCTTTTTCCCCGGAAAAAAACCACCCCCCCCCTTTTGGCTGGCAGATTGCGGAGCCCCCTT
>NW_026995930.1:0-1353 GCF_028769735.1 Zonotrichia leucophrys gambelii
GGTCCCCAAAAAAAATACTACGGCCCTTTTCCCTGGAAATTTTTAAAAAAGACCTGCCCCTTTCGGGTGGCAGATTGCAGGAGGGAAAATTGGTATTCAAACCCGCCCGACTTGGGACTGCTGCCCCTTTTTATCTGGGGAAAAAAACCCGGGAAACGTGGATTTTCAAAAAAAGCCGCCGGCCCCCTCCCAGCCAAAGGCCCCGGGAACAACAACCACGGCCTTTTCCCTGGAAAAAACTAACCCCCCCCGCTTCTGGCTGGCAGATTGCAGGAGCCACTTGCCTCTATCAAACCCAGCCCGACTGGCACTGGTGCCACCTTTCATCTGGAACCATCCTGCGTATTGTGGATTTTCAGGAGCCAGCCGGCACTCCCAGCCACAGTCCCCAAACAAAACTACGGCCCTTTCCCTGGAAGTAAAACTGACCTGCCCTCATCTGGCTGGCAGATTGCAGGAGCCACTTGTACTATCAAACCAGCCCGACTTGGCACTGGTGCCACCTTTCATCTGGGAACCATCCTGCGTATCGTGGATTTTCAGGAGCCAGCCGGCCCCTCCCAGCCACAGGCCCCGAAACAAAACCACGGCCCTTTTCCTGGAAGAAAACTGACCTGCCCGTCATCTGGCTGGCAGATTGCAGGAGCCACTTCCCTCTATCAAACCAGCCCGACTCGGCACTGGTGCCACCTTTCATCTGGGAACCATCCTGCGTATCGTGGATTTTCAGGAGCCAGCCGGCCACTCCCAGCCACAGCCCCCAAAACAAACTACGGCCCTTTTCCCTGGAAGTAAAGACTGACCTGCCCGTCATCTGGCTGGCAGATTGCAGGAGCCACTTGCCTCTATCAATCCAGCCCGACTTGGCACTGGTGCCACCTTTCATCTGGGAACCATCCTGCGTATGTGGATTTTCAGGAGCCAGCCGGCCACTCCCAGCCACAGGCCCCGAACACAAACCACGGCCCTTTTCCTGGCAAACAAAACTCAACCCGCCCCGCTTCTGGCTGGAAGATTGCAGGAGCCACTTCCTCTATCAAACAAGCCCCGACTGGCACTGGTGCCACCTTTCATCTGGGAACCATCCTGCGTATCGTGGATTTTCAGGAGCCAGCGGCCACTCCCAGCCACAGGCCCCAAACAAAACTACGGCCCTTTTCCCTGGAAAAAACTGACCTGCCCTCATTGGCTGGCAGATTGCAGGGCCACTTGCCTCTATCAAACCAGCCCGACTTGGCACTGTGCCACCTTTCATCTGGAACCATCCTGGTATCGTGGATTTTCAGGACCAGCCGGCCACTCCCAGCCACAGGCCCCAAAAAAAACCACGGCCCTTTTCCCTGGAAAAAACTA
>NW_026995931.1:0-1351 GCF_028769735.1 Zonotrichia leucophrys gambelii
GAGTCGCGGTTTGAAGAATCATGCCAGCCAGAGGGGCGGTGTTTTTCCAGGGAAAGGCCGTTTTTTTGGGCCGGCTGGGTGCGCGGCCCAAAATCACGAACGCGAGGTTCCAATGAAAGTGGCACATCAGTCGGCTGATTGATAAGGAAGTGTCCTGCAATCTGCCAGCCAGAGCGGGCGGTAGTTTCTTCCAGGGAAAAGGGCCGTGTTTTTGGGGCCTGTGCTGGAGTGGCGGCTGCTCTGAAAATCCACGTACGCAGATGGTCCCAGATAAGGTGGCACAGTCCGAGTGGGTTTGATAAGGAAGTGGCTCCTGCAATCTCAGCAGAAGCGGCGGTGAGTTTTTTTCCAGGGAAAAGGCGTGGTTGTTTGGGGCTGTGGCTGGGAGTGCCGCTGCTCCTGAAAATCCACGATACGCAGGATGGTTCCCAGATGAAAGGTGGCACCAGTGCCAGTCGGGCTGGTTTGATAGAGGCAAGTGGCTCCTGCAATCTGCCAGCCAGAGAGGGCAGGTCAGTTTTATTCCAGGGAAAAGGGCCGTAGTTTTTGTTGGGGGCCTGTGGCTGGGAGTGGCCGGCTGGCTCCTGAAAATCCACGATACGCAGGATGGTTCCCAGATGAAAGGTGGCACCAGTGCCGAGTCGGGCTGGTTTGAAAGTCCAAGTGGCTCCTGCAATCTGCCAGCCAGAAGCGGGCAGGTAGTTTGTTTGCCAGGGAAAAGGGCCGTGGTTTGTGTTCGGGGGCCTGTGGCTGGGAGTGCCGGCTGGCTCCTGAAAATCCACGATACGCAGGATGGTTCCCAGATGAAAGTGGCACCAGTGCCGAGTCGGGCTGGTTGATAGAGGCAAGTGGCTCCTGCAATCTGCCAGCCAGATGACGGGCAGGTCAGTTTTACTTCCAGGGAAAAGGGCCGTAGTTTGTGTTCGGGGGCCTGTGGCTGGGAGTGGCCGGCTGGCTCCTGAAAATCCACGATACGCAGGATGGTTCCCAGATGAAAGGTGGCACCAGTAGCCGAGTCGGGCTGGTTGATAGAGCAAGTGGCTCCTGCAATCTGCCAGCCAGAACGGCGGGTGAGTTTTTGCCAGGGAAAAGGGCCGTGGTTTGTGTTCGGGGGCCTGTGGCTGGGAGTGGCCGCTGGCTCCTGAAAATCCACGATACGCAGGATGGTCCCCCCCAAAGAAAAGGTGGCACCAGTGCCGGCCCCGGGGGATTATAGAGGCAGTGGCTCCTGCAATCTGCCAGCCAGAAGCGGGGGGGAAATTTTTTCCAGGGAAAAGGGCCGTGGTTTTGTTGGGGGGCCCGTGGGTGGGGTGGCCGGGGGGCTCCTGAAAATCCACAAAAGCAGGATGGT
>NW_026995932.1:0-1341 GCF_028769735.1 Zonotrichia leucophrys gambelii
CCAGCCCGACTTTGGAAGGGTGCCACTTTCATCTGGAACCCTCCGGGTACGGGATTTTCAGGACCAGCCGGGCCCCTCCCGCCACAGCCCCCAAAAACAAAACCCGGCCTTTTTCCGGAAAAAAACTACCCGCCCCCCCGGCTGGCAGATTGCAGGGCCCCTCCCTAAAACCCCCCACTGGCACGGGCCACCTTCATCGAACCACCGCTACTGAATTTTTAGGAGCCAGCCCCACCCCACCACAGGCCCCCCAACACAACCCCCCCCTTTCCCGAAACAAAAACCCCCCCCCCTTTTTGGCTGGAAAAATTTCAGAGCCACTTCCCCTATCAAACCAGCCCTACCGCACGGGGCCACCTTCATCGGGGAAACCCTCCGCGTATCTGGGTTTCGGGCCACCGGCCACTCCCCCAAAGGCCCCCGAACACAAACCACGGCCCTTTTCCCTGGCAAAAAAACTAAACCCCCCCGTTTTTGGCTGGAAAATTGCGGGGCCACTTCCCTTTTAAAAAAAACCAGCCCGCTGGGACGTGCCACCTTTCTCTGGGGCCATCCGCTAAGGGATTTTCAGGAGCCCCCGGCCACCCCACCACAGGGCCCCCCAACACAAACCACGGCCCCTTTTCCCGGCAAACAAAATACCCACCCGCTTCGGCTGGCAATTGCGAGCCCCCTTCCTCCAAACCCCCGACTCGAAAAGGGGCCACCCCTTTTATCGGGGAAAATCCGCTTTGTGGATTTTCAGAGCCACCGGCCACCCCAGCCACGGGCCCCAAACAAATACTTTCCCTTTTTCCCCGAAAAAACAGACCTGCCCACTTCTGGGTGGGAATTTCAGGAGCCCTTGGTACATCAAAAAACCCCCACTTGGGCCCTTTCCCTTCACTGGGAACCATCCTGGATCGTGGATTTTCAGGGGCCGCCGGCCACTCCCCCCCGGCCCCAAAAAATAAACACGGCCCTTTTTCCCTGGAAAAAACTACCCGCCCCCTTTCCCGGCTGGGAATTCAGGGGAACCCCTTGGGCCCCTCAAAAAACCCAAATTGGACTGGGGCCACCTTTTCTGGGGCCATCCCGCGTATCGTGGATTTTTGGGGCCAGCCCACTCCCAGCCACGGCCCCCAACACAAACCACGCCCTTTTCCCTGGAAAAAACCACCCGCCCCCTTTTGGCGGCGATTGCAGGAGCCACTTCCCTATCAAACCAGCCCACTGCACTGGTGCCACCTTCATCGGAACCATCCTGGTATGTGGATTTTTTTGGGCCACCGCCACCCCAGCCACAGCCCCCAAACAAAACACGGCCCTTTTTTCCCGGAAAAAAAACCCCCCCTCTCTGGC
>NW_026995933.1:0-1301 GCF_028769735.1 Zonotrichia leucophrys gambelii
TGCAATTGCCAAAAGGGGGGTAGTTTTTTCCAGGGAAAAGGGGGGTGTTTGTGTTTTTGGGCCTGTGGCTGGGAGGGCCGGCTGGGTCCCCAAAATCCACGATACCAGATGGGTTTCCCCAAAGAAAGGTGGCACCAGTTCCCCTCCTGTTTTATAAGGAATCTCCTCAATCTGCACCAAAGCGGGGGGGGAGTTTTTTTTTGCCGGAAAAGGGGCCTGGTTTTTGTTCGGGGCCTGTGCTGGGAGTGCCGGCTGGTTCCCGAAAATCCCCGAACCGATGGGGTTCCCCGATAAAGGTGGCACCAAGCCGATCGGGCGGGGTTTAAAAAGGGAAGTGGCTCCTGCAATCTGCCCGCCAAACGGGGGTATTTTGTTTTCCAGGGAAAAGGCCGGGTTTTGTTTGGGGGCCTGTGGGGGAGTGGGCCCGGGTGGCTCCTGAAAATCCAGATACCAGGGTGGGTTTCCCCAAAAAATGCCCATTCCATGGGCGGTTTTTTAAATGGCTCGCAATGTGCCAGCCAAGATGGCAGTAGTTTTTTATTCCAGGGAAAAGGGGCCCTTTTTTTTGGGCTTTGGGTGGGGGTGGCCCGGGGGCCCTGAAAATCCACATACAGGGTGGTTTTTCCCCAAAAAAGGGGGGTGGGGGGAAAAGGGGGGGGGGGGGGGGGGGGGGGGTGGGGGGGGGGGGGGGGGGGGGGGAAGGGGGTTTGGGGGGGGGGGGGGGGGGGGGGGGGGGGGGGGGGGGGGGGGGGGGGGGGGGGGGGGGGGGGGGGGGTTTGGGGGGGGGGTGGGGGGGGGGAAAAGGGGGGGGAGGGGGGGGGGGGGGGGGGGGGGGGGGGGGGGGGGGTGGGGAAAAGGGGGGGGGGGGGGGGGGGGGGGGAAGGGGGGGGGGGGGGGGGGGAGGGGGGGGGGGGGGGGGGGGGGGTGGGGGAAAGGGGGGGGGGGGGGGGGGGGGGGGGGGGGGGGGGGGGGGGGGGGGGGGGGGGAGGGGGGGGGGGGGGGGGTGGGGGGGGGGGGGGGGGGGGGGGGGGTGGGGGGGGGGGGGGGGGGGGGAAAGGGGGGGGGGTTTTTGGGGGGGGGAAAGGGGGGGAGGGAAAGGGGGGGGGGGGGGGGGGGGGGGTGGGGGGGTTTTGGGGGGGGGGGGGGGGGGGGTGGGGGGGGGGGGGCCGGGGGGGGGGGGGGGGGGGGGGGGGGGGGGGGGGGGGGGGGGTGGGGGGGGGGGGGGGGGGGGGGTTGGGGGGGGGGTGGTGGGGGGGTGGGGTTGGTGGCCGGGTTTTGGGTGGGGGGGTGGGGTGGGGGGG
>NW_026995934.1:0-1293 GCF_028769735.1 Zonotrichia leucophrys gambelii
CTGGGAAGCCCCCAAAAAGGGGAGGCGTTTATTCCGAAAAGGGGTATTTTTTGGGGGTTGGCTGGGATGGCCGGTGGCCCCGAAAACCAATACGCGGATGGGTTCCCTGAAAGGTGGCACAGTGCCAGTGGGTTTTGAAAGGGGGTTGAATCTGCCCCCCCCGAAGGGGGGTGTTTTTTTTCCGGGAAAAGGGCCCTGTTTTTGTTGGGGGCCCCGTGGTGGGAGGGCCGGGTGGGGCCCTGAAATCCCCATACGCGGAGGTTCCAGAAAAGGTCACCATGCCGGGGCGGGGTTTTGATAAGGGAATGGTCCTGCTCGCCCGCCCGAAGGGGGGGGTAGTTTTTTCCGGGAAAGGGCCGTTTTTTTTTGGGGGCCCGTGGCTGGGGTGGCCGGGTGGTCCTAAAAACCCCAAACGCAGGATGGTTCCCAATGAAAGGGGGCACCATCCAGTCGGCTGGTTTTAAGAGGAATGGCCCTGCAATCTGCCAGCCCGAAGCGGGGGGTGGTTTTTTCCGGGGGAAAGGGGCCTTTTGTTTTGGGGTTGGCGGGGGTGGCGGCTGGTCCTGAAAATCCCAATGCAGGTGGCCCCCCAAAAAGGTGGGACCCGTGCCGTTGGGGTGGTTTTAAGAGCCCAAATGGTTTTTGCAATTGCCAGCCAGAAAGGGGAAGTCGTTTTTTTTAGGAAAAAAGGGGTTTTTTGTTGGGGGCCTGTGGCGGGGGTGGCCGCTGGCTCCTAAAATCCCCGATACGCAGGATGGTTCCCCGATGAAAGGGGGCACCAGTGGAGTCGGGCTGGTTTATAGGGAAGTGTTTCCCGCAATTGGCCAGAAGCGGGGCGGGTGATTTTTTTGCCAGGGAAAGGGCCCTGGGTTTTTTTTGGGGGCCTGTGGCTGGGGGGGGCCGGTGGTCCCGAAAATCCAGATACGCAGGATGGTTCCCCGATGAAAGGTGGCACCGTGCCATGGGCGGTTGAAGAGCCCAAATGGTCCTGCAATCTGCCGCCAGATAGGGCGGCGTTTTACTTCCGGGAAAGGGCCCTTTTGTTGGGGGCCGTGGTGGGGGTGGCCGGCTGGTCTGAAAAACCCGATGCAGGGTGGTTCCCCGATGAAAGGTGGGACCGTGCCAGTCGGGGTGGTTTTAAGGAAAAAGGTCTGCAATCTGCCCGCCAGAAGGGGAGGTCAGTTTTATTCAGGGAAAAAGGGGCCCTTTTTGTGTTTTGGGGGCCCGTCTGGGAGTGGCGGGTGGGTCCTGAAAATCCCGTACCCGGATGGTTCCCCGATGAAAGGGGGCACC
>NW_026995935.1:0-1288 GCF_028769735.1 Zonotrichia leucophrys gambelii
AGGAGCCCCTTCCCCCTATCAAAAAAAGCCGACCCGACTGGTCCCCCTTTTTAAACTGGAACCATCCGCGTTTTCGTGGATTTTCAGGAGCCAGCCGGCCACTCCCAGCCACAGGGCCCCCCCAAAAAAAACCACGGCCCTTTTTCCCCGGAAGTAAAAATACCTTTCCCGTCATCTGGCTGGCAGATTGCAGGAGCCACTTCCCCCTAAACAAACCAGCCCGCTCGGCACTGGTGGGCCCCCTTTTATCTGGGAACCATCCTGGTATCGTGGATTTTCAGGAGCCAGCCGGGCCCCCCCAGCCACAGGCCCCCAAAAACAAACCCCGGCCCTTTTTTCCCCGGAAAAAAAACTACCCGCCCCCCATTTTGGCTGGGAGATTGCAGGAGCCACTTGCCTCTAAACAAACCGCCCCACTTTGGCAAATGGTTTCCCCCCTTTTTCTGGGAACCATCCTGCGTATCGTGGATTTTCAGGAGGCCCGCCGGCCACTCCCCCCCGGCCCCCCAGGTTTTCCCCGGAAAAAAAAAAAACCACGGCCCTTTTTCCCCCCCTGGCCCCAAAAAAAAACCCCCCCCCAAACCCCCCCCGCTTCTGGCGGCAGGGTTGAGGAGCCAAATTCCCCCCATAAAAACCCGCCCCCACTTGGACTGGTGCCCCCCTTTCATCTGGGAACCAACCCGCGTAAGGGATTTTCAGGAGCCGAGGGCCCCCCCCAGCCACAGGCCCCCCAAAACAAAATTTCGGCCCCCTTTTTCCCCGGGAAATAAAACTGACCTGCCCGTCATCTGGGTGGCAAATTGAGGACCACTTGCCTCTATCAATCCAGCCCGACTCTGCACTGGTGCCACCTTTTATCTGGAACCATCCGGCCCTATCCCTGGGTTTTCAGGAGCCAGCCGGCCACTCCCAGCCCCAGGTCCCCAAACAAATACTACGGGCCCCTTTTTCCCGGAAATTTAAAAAAGACCTGCCCCCTCTTCTGGGTGGCAGATTGCAGGAGCCACTTGGACCCATCAAACCAGCCCACTTGGCACTGGCCCCTTTTAAACTGGGGAAACCCTCCTGCTTTTCGTGGATTTTCAGGAGCCCGCCGGCCACTCCCGCCACAAGGAACCCCCAAAAAAAAAATACGGGCCCCTTTTTCCCGGAAATTTTAAAAAGACCTGCCCGCATCTGGCTGGCAGAAGAAGGGGCCATTGCCCTTCAAACCACCCGACTTTGGCAAATGGTGCCACCTTTTTTTTTTGGGAACCATCCGCGTATCGTGGATTTTCAGGAAAAAAGC
>NW_026995936.1:0-1281 GCF_028769735.1 Zonotrichia leucophrys gambelii
TGGCAGATTGCCCGGAGCCACTTTCCTTTAAACCAAAAACCCGCCCCCACTTGGCACTGGTGCCACCTTTCCCCCTGGGGAAACCCTCCTCGTATCGTGGATTTTAAAGGGGCCAGCCGGGCCCCCCCAGCCCCCCAGGCCCCCAAACCCAAAAAATCCCGGGCCCCTTTTTTTCCCGGGAAAAAAACCCAAACCCCCCCCCTTTTGGCGGCAGAAAAAAGGGGGCCCTTTCCCCTAAACAAACCAGCCCATTCTGGTTCCACCTTTTCTGGGAAAAACCCCCCCCCCGTATCGTGGATTTCAGGAGCCCCCGCCGGGCCCCTCCCAGCCACGGCCCCCAAAAACAAACCAAGGCCCTTTTCCCCGGCAAAAAAAACCACCCGCCCCCTTCTGGCTGGCAGATTGCAGGGGCCCCTTTCCTTTTTACAATCCACCCGACCCTTTGGGACTGGTGCCCCTTTTATCTGGGGAAACCCCCGCTTTTTGGGGGATTTCAGGGGCCAGCCGGGGCCCCTCCCAGCCACACCCCCCAACACAAACCACGGGCCCCTTTTTCCCGGAAATAAACTACCCGCCCTCTCCGGCGGCAAGGAAATTGGGAGGGAGGGCCCCTTTCCTCTACAACCACCCGACTCGGACTGTCCCCCTTCACTGGGGGAAACCCTCCTCGTAGGGGATTTCAGGGGCCAGCCGGCCACTCCCCCGCCACAAGGGCCCCCAAAACAAACCCGGCCCTTTCCCGGGAAAAAAACCCCCCCCCCCCTTCCGGCTGGGAGATTTCGGGGCCCCTTTCCCCTATCAAAACCAACCACTTTCCCCCGTGCCACCTTTTATCTGGGAACCCCTCCGGAAAGTGGATTTTCAGGAGCCAACCGGCCACTCCCGCCACAGCCCCCAACCAACCAGGGCCCCTTTTCCCCCCGGAAAAAAACTACCCGCCCCCTTTTGGCTGGCAATTGCAGAGCACTTTCTAACAACCCCCCGACTCCCGGGGCCCCCCTTTTATCGGAACCACCTGGATCGGGATTTTCAGGGGCCCCCGGCCACTCCCAGCACAGGGCCCCCAAACAAAAAAACGGGGCCTTTTTCCCCGGAAAAAAACTCACCGCCCACTCTGGCTGGCAGATTTCAGGAGCCCTTCCCCCTACAAACCAGCCCACTTGCACTGGGCCACCTTTTCCCGGGGAACCCCCTGGTTTTGGGGTTTCAGGGCCAGCCGCCCCCCCCACCACAGGCCCCCAAAAAAACGGGCCCCTTTTTTCCCGGAAGTAAAACCCCCCA
>NW_026995937.1:0-1281 GCF_028769735.1 Zonotrichia leucophrys gambelii
CTTTTATCTGGGAACCATCCGGGTACGTTTGGGTTTTTAGGAGCCAGCCGGGCCCCCCCAGAAAAGGCCCCCAAAAAAAAAAACGGCCCCTTTTTCCCAAAAAAACTACCCCCCCCCTTCTGGCGGGGAGATTCAGGGGGCCCCTTGGGCCCCCATCAAACCAAAAACCCACTTGGCAAATGGTGCCCCTTTTCTGGGGGAAAATCCCGCGGGTGGGATTTTTTGGAGCCAGCCCGGGCCCCTTTCCCCGCCACGGCCCCCCAAACAAAAACCCCGGCCCCTTTTCCCCCCAAACAAAACCCAAACCCCCCCCGCTTTTGGCTGGCAGATTGCAGGAGAAAAATTTCCCCTATCAAACCAGCCCCACTTGGGCCTGCCCCCTTTCTCGGGGAAACCCTCCCGACGTGGATTTTCAGGAGCCAGCCCGGGCCCCTCCCAGCCACAGGCCCCGAACACAAAAACCCCGGCCCTTTTCCCGGGGAAAAAACTCACCCCCCCCCCTTCTTTTGGGGGGGAGATTGCAGGAGCCACTTGGGTCTATCAAACCACCCGACTTGGCACTGGGCCCACTTTCTGGGAACCATCCGGCCCGGGGATTTTCAGGGGCCCCGCGGCCCCCTCCCAAACCACCAAACCCCCAAAAAAACCACCCGGGCCCCTTTTCCCCGGAAAAAAACTACCCGCCCCTTCTGGCTGGCAATTGCAGGGAAAAATTCCCCTTCAAACCAGCCCCATTTGGGAATGGTGCCACCCTTTTATTGGGGGAAAAAAACCTGGATCGTGGGTTTTCAGGAGGGCCCGCCGGCCCCCTCCCAGCCCAGGCCCCAAACAAAACTACCCTTTTTCCTTTGGGAAATAAAAAGACCCCCGCCCTTTTTTGGGTGGCAGAAATTTGGGGGGACCCCTTGGCCCCTATCAAACCACCCGACTTGGCCTGGTCCACCTTTTTTGGGAAAAACCAAACCCCCCCCTTTTCGTTTGGTTTTTAGGGCCAGCCCGGCCCCCTCCCCGCCCCAGGCCCCAAAAACAAAACCCCGGCCCCTTTTTTTTGGAAAAAAAATAAAACCCGCCCGGCTTCTGGCTGGCCCGAAATTTCGGAGCCACTTGGCCCCTATCAAACCGCCCGTTGGCACTGGTTCCCCTTTTTTGGGAACCATCCTGCTATCGTTTTGGGTTTTTCAGGGGCCGGGGGCCACTCCCCGCCCCAGGGCCCCAAAAAAAACCACCCCTTTTCCCCGGGAAAAAAACCACCCCCCCTTCTGGGGGGGAATTGCAGGGCCC
>NW_026995938.1:0-1261 GCF_028769735.1 Zonotrichia leucophrys gambelii
GCTGGGAGTGGCCCCTGGGTTCCCCGAAAATCCCGATAACCCGGATGGGTTTCCCCGATGAAAGGGGGGCACCATGCCAAATTGGGCTGGTTTGAAGAGGCCCAAATGGTTTCCCGCAATCTGCCAGCCAAAACGGGGGGGTGGGTTTTTTCCAGGGAAAAGGGCCGTGGGTTTTTGTTGGGGGGCCCGTGGCTGGGAGTGGCCCGGGTGGCTCCTGAAAATCCCGATACGCAGGGTGGTTCCCAGATAAAAGGGGGAACCCTTCCAAGTCGGGTGGTTATAGACCAAGTGGGTCCTCAATCTCCCGCCCAAAATGGGAGGGCAGTTTTTTCTTTTCCCGGGAAAAAGGGGCCCTAGTTTTTTTTTGGGGCTTTGGGGGTGGGGGTGGGCCGGGTGGCTCCCAAAAACCACGATACGCGGATGGTTCCCCGAGAAAAATGCACCAGGCCAATTTGGCGGGTTATAAAAGGGCCTGCAATTGCCAGCCGATGAGGCAGGTCAGTTTTACTTCCAGGGGGAAAAGGCGTGTTTTTTTGGGGGTTTTTGGCTGGGAGGCCGGGTGGCCCCCGAAAATCCACAAAAAGCGGGTGGCCCCAAAAAGGTGGGACCAGTGCCAAGTGGGCGGTTTATAACAAGTGCCCTGCAATTGCCGCCGATGAGGGCAGGTCTTTTTTCTTCCAGGAAAAGGCCGTAGTTTTTTTTGGGGGCCCGTGGGTGGGAGTGGGCCCCCCCGGCCCGGAAAAACCCGATACGAGGATGGGTTCCCCAAAGAAAGGGGGCACCCTTTCCAGTCGGGCTGGTTTTATAGAGGCAAGTGGGGTCCTGCAATTCCAGCCAAAAGGGGGGGGTATTTTTTTTCCAGGGAAGGGCCTTGTTTGTTTTGGGGTTGGCTGGGAGTGGGGCTGGCCCCTAAAAACCCGATACCAGGATGGTTCCCCAAAGAAAGGTGGCACCAGGGCCAATGGGGTGTTAAGAGGGAAGTGGTTTCCCGCAATCAGCCCCCCGAGAGGGCAGGGCAGTTTTTTTTCCAGGGAAAAAGGGGCCGTGTTTTTGTTTGGGGGGCTGTGGCGGGGGGTTGCCGCTGGCCCCTGAAAATCCCCATACCAGGTGGGTTCCCGATGAAAAGGGGGCACCAGCAAATGGGAAGGTTGATATTCCAGTGGTCTGCAAATGCCACAAAGGATGGCGGTCTTTTTTAATTTCCCGGGGAAAAGGGCCCTTTTTTTTGGGGCTTGTGGGTGGGAGGGCCGGCTGGCTCCTG
>NW_026995939.1:0-1260 GCF_028769735.1 Zonotrichia leucophrys gambelii
AATCAGCTGCCCCGCTTCTGGAGGTAGATTGCGGGGAGGGGGCCCAAACCTTTGTGCTATAAAAACCGGGCCCGACCCTGGAAATTTTTGGGGCCTCCTTTGGGTCTGGGAACCATCCTGCTGGGTTGTGGATTTTCAGGAGCCAGCCGGCCCAAATCCCAGCCACAGGCCCCCAAAACCCACAAACTAGGGCCCCTTTTCCCTGGAAGAAAAAACTGACCTCCCCCCTTCTGGATGGTAGACTTTCAGGAGCCACTTCGTACTATCTTTCCAAACCCCGGGACTTGGAAAGGGGTGCCCCCCTTTCATATGGGAACCATCCTGCGAATCTTGGATTTTAGGACCCAAAGCCGGCCACCCCCCGGTCACAGGCCCCCAAAAGCTTTCCCCGGGGCCCCCTTTTTACCTGGAAAAAAAATTCAGCTGCCCCGCTTCTGGATGGTGGGATTGCAGGACCCCCACTTTAAAACTATCATACTAGTCCGACTTCGTACTGGTGCCCCACTTGGGTCGGGGAAACCCATCCTGCGCATTTCGTGGATTTTCGGGAAACCCAGTCGGCCACTCCAGCCACAGGCCCCCCGAACACAAACCAGGGAAATTTTCCCTGGAAAAAAAACTCACCCGCACCGCTTCTGGCTGGCAGATTGCAGGAGCCATTTTCCCTCAAATCAAACCCAGCCCGCCCTTGGCATGGTGCCCCCTTTGGTCGGGGAACCACCCCTGCGCGGCTTTATTTTAAGGAGCCAGCCGGCCATCCCAGCCACGGGCCCCCCGAAAAACAAACCACGGCCCCTTTTCCCGGAAAAAACAAAACTCACCCGGGCCCCCCCTGGCTGGCAGATTGCCTGAGGCCCCTTGCCTCTATCAAAAACCCGCCCGACTTGGCACTGGTGCCCTCTTTCATCTGGGAAACCTCCCGCGTATCGTGGTTTTCAGGAGCCAGCCGGCCCCTCCCAGACACAGGCCCCCCCCAAAAACCCAAAAATAGGGCCCCTTTTCCCCGGAAGTAAAAACTGCCCTGCCCATCTTCTGGCTGGGAGATTGCAGGACCACTTGGGCCCCATTTAAACCCGCCCGATAGGGGACTGGTGCCACCTTTCATCTGGGGAAACCCTCCTGCCCGGGGTGGATTTTTAGGAGCCCGCCCCGCCCCCTCCCAGCCACAAAGGGCCCCCGAACACAAACCACGGCCCTTTTCCCCGGGGGAAACAAAACTCACCGGGCCCCCCTTTGGGGTGGGGAATTGCTGAGCCACTT
>NW_026995940.1:0-1253 GCF_028769735.1 Zonotrichia leucophrys gambelii
ACCTTGCGTATCTGGGTTTTCAGGAGCCAGCCCCACTCCCCGCCCCCAGGCCCCCAAAAACCCAAACCCCGGGCCCTTTTTTGGAAAAAATACCCCCCCCCTCTGGCTGGAGAGGGGGAGGAGCCACTTGCCTTTTCAACCCGCCGACTTGGCACGGGGGCCACCTTTCAATTGGGAAAACCCTCCGGGGTACGGATTTTTAGGAGCCAGCCCGGGGCCCCCCCAGCCACAGGGGCCCCCCAAAAACCCAAATAGGCCCTTTTTCCCCGAATTTAAAAAAGACCGCCCCGTTTGGGGTGGGCCCCTTTAAAAAAAAAATGTGTTTTTTGGGGTTTGGTTGGGGGGGGGGGGGAAAAAAATTTTGGAAAACACACCCCCCTTTGGTAATTGCAACCAGCCCAAACCCCCCGGACGGGGAAGGGGCCACCTTTTATCTGGGAACCATCCGCTATCTGGATTTTCAGGACCCACCGGGCCCCTCCCCGCCACGGCCCCCAAACCCCAAAACCCCGGCCCTTTCCCTGGGAAACAAATTTACCCCCCCTTTTGGCTGGCAGATTTCAGGAGCCACTTGGGTTAAACCAACCCACGGGGACGGGGGCCCCCTTTCCCCGGAACCATCCGGGGTATCGGGTTTTTTGGGGGGCCCGCCCCCCTCCCAGCCCCAGGCCCCAAAAAAAACTACGGCCCTTTTCCCTTGAAAAAATAAAAAAATGACCTTTCCCCTCTCGGGGGGCAATTGCAGGAAACCACTTGTTATCAAACCTTCCAAATTTGGGACTGGTGCCACCTTTTTATTGGGAACCACCTGCGTATCGGATTTTTCAAAGGGGCCAGCCGGCCACTCCCCCAAAAAGGCCCCAAACACAAAAACGGGCCCCCTTCCCCCGGAAGAAAACTGACCTGCCCCTCATCGGGCCCGCCCGATTGCGGGCCACTTGCCTCTTTTCAAACCCCCGGTTTTTTACGGTTTCCACCTTTCACTGGGAACCATCCGCGTAACGGGATTTTTGGAACCACCGGGCCCCTCCCATTCCTGGGCCCCCAAAAACCAAACGGGGCCCTTTCCCTGGAAAAAAAACTACCCCCCCCCTTCTTGGGGGCTGATTCCGAGCCAATTGGGCCCCCTTTTCAAACCAGGCCCCGAAACCCCTGGTGCCACCTTTCCAACGGGAACCCCCTTTGGATCTGGATTTCAAAGGGGGCCGCCCCCCAATCCCAGCCACAGCCCCCCAAAACAAACTTGGCCCTTT
>NW_026995941.1:0-1203 GCF_028769735.1 Zonotrichia leucophrys gambelii
GGGGGCCCCCCCCCCACCACAGGCCCCCAAACCCAAAAAGGCCCTTTTTCCCCGGAAAAAATACCCCCCGCTCTGGCTGGAATTGCAGGGGCCCCTTGCCCTATCAAAACCCGCCCGCTGGCACGGGCCCCTTTATTTGGGGAAACCCTCCCGGATCGTGGATTTCAGGGGCCGCGGGCCCACCCCCCCACAGGCCCCCAAACACAAACTCGGCCCCTTTTTCCCCCCTGGCAAACAAACTTAACCACCCCGCTTCTGGCTGGGAGATTGGCAGGAGCCACTTGCCCTATCAATCCAGCCCGACTTTGGCACTGGTGCCACATTCATCTGGGAACCATCCTGCGTATCGTGGATTTTCAGGAGCCGCGGCCCAATCCCAGCCACAGGCCCCAAACACAAACTACGGCCCTTTTCCCTGGCAAACAAAACTTAACCACCCCGCTTCTGGCTGGCAGATTGCAGGAGCCACTTGCCTCTATCAAACCAGCCCGACTTGGCACTGGTGCCACCTTGGGTCTGGGTGCAATCCAGCGTATTGTGGATTTTCAGGGGCCAGCCGGCCACTCCCAGCCACAAGTCCCCAAAAATAATCTACGGCCCATTTCCCTGGAATTAAAACTGACCTGCCCATCATCTGGCTGGCACATTGCAGCAGCCACTTGGCTCTCTCAAACCTGTCCAACTTGGCACTGGTGCCACCTTTCATCTGGGAACCATCCTGCGTATCGTGGATTTTCAGGAGCCAGCCGGCCACTCCCAGCCACAGGCCCCCAAACACAAACCACGGCCCTTTTCCCTGGCAAAACAACCTCACCCGCTCCTCTTCTGGCTGGCAGATTGCAGGAGCCACTTGCCTCTATCAAACCAGCCCGACTTGGCACTGGTGCCACGTTTCATCTGGGAACCATCCAGCGTATTGTGGATTTTCAGGGGCCAGCCGGCCACTCCAGCCACAGCCCCAAACATAAACTACGGCCCTTTCCCTGAATAAAACTGACCTGCCCTCTCTGGCTGCAATTGCAGGACCACTTGGCCCCTATCAAACCAGCCCAAATGGCACTGGTGCCAACCTTTCATCTGGGTACCATCCTGCGTATCTGGATTTCAGGCCACCGGCCACTCCCAGCCACAGCCCCCAACAAAAACACGGCCCTTTTCCCCGGAAAAAACTAAACCCCCCCCCCCTTTTGGGTGGGCAAAATT
>NW_026995942.1:0-1196 GCF_028769735.1 Zonotrichia leucophrys gambelii
ATGGCCGTGGTTTTGTTGGGGGCCTGTGGTGGGGGTGGCCGGGTGGCTCCCGAAAATCACGATAGCAGGATGGTTCCCAGTGATAGGTGGCACCCCGCCAATTTGGGGTGGTTTTAGAGAGCCAAATGGGTTTCCCGCAATCGCCAGCCAGAAGATGGGCAGGGGGGTTTTAAATTCCAGGAAAAGGAGCCGTAGATTTTTTTGGGGACTTTGGCTGGGAGTGGCCGGCTGGCTTGAAAATTCCCCATACGCAGGATGTTCCAGAGAAAAGTCCAGTGCCAAGTCGGTTGTTTGATAGTACCAAGGGTCCCAATTGCCAGCCAGAAGATGGGGGAGGTTTTTTTAATTCCAGGGAAAAAAGGGGCCCTAGTATTTGTTTGGGGGCCCGTGGCTGGGAGTGGGGTGGGTCCCGAAAATCCACATACGCAGGTGGTTCCCAGATGAAAGGTGGCACCCTGTCGAGCGGGTGGTTTGTTACCCAATGGCTTGCAAACTGCCCGCCAGAAGCGGGGGGGTAGTTTTGTTTGCCGGGAAAAGGGCCCTGGGTTTTTGTTGGGGCCCGTGGTGGGGTGGCCGGGTGGCCTGAAAATCCACGATACGCAGGATGGTTCCCCGTGAAAGGTGGCACCATTACCGGTCGGGGGGTTTGAAGAGGGAAGTGTCTCCTGCAACTGCCCCCCAAAGCGGGGGGGTGAATTTCTTTGCCCGGGAAAAGGGCCGTGGTTTGTTCGGGGCCCGTGGTGGCAGTGGGGCCCCGGCCCTGAAAATCCACGTCGCAGGGTGGTTCCCGATAAAGTGGCACCCGTGCCCCCTCGGCTGGTTGATAGAGGCAAGTGGCTCCTGCAATCTGCCAAGGGTGAGGGCAGGAGTTTTTTTCCGGGGAAAAGGGGCCCTTTGTTTGGTTGGGGGCCTGTGGCTGGGAGTGGCCGGGTGGTCCCGAAATCCACGATAGCAGGATGGTTCCCCGATGAAAGGGGGACCGTACAGTCGGGTGGTTTGAAGAGGGGAAATGGCTCCTGCAATTGCCAGCCAGAAACGGGGCGGGGGGGGTTTTCTTTCCAGGGAAAAGGGCGGGTTTGTGTTGGGGGGCCTGTGGTGGGGGGGGGCCGGCTGGCTCCTGAAAATCCACGATACGCAGGATGGGTTTCCCCGATGAAAGGTGGCACCAGTCCGGGGGGTGGTTTTAAAGGAAAGGG
>NW_026995943.1:0-1181 GCF_028769735.1 Zonotrichia leucophrys gambelii
TCTGGGGAAACCCTCCTGCGTAATCGTGGATTTTCAGGAGCCAGCCGGCCACTCCCAGCCACAGGCCCCCCGAACACAAACCACGGGCCCTTTTCCCTGGCAAAAAAAAACTCACCCCCCCGCTTCTGGCTGGCAGATTGCAGGAGCAAATTGCCCCATCAAACCAGCCTGACTCGGGACTGGTGCCACCCTTTTATCTGGGAACCATACTGTGCATCTGGATTTTCAGAAACCAGCGGCCCTCCCAGCCACAGGCCCCAAAACAATACACGGCCCTTTTCCCCGGAATTAAAACTGACCTGCCCATCATTCTGGCTGGCAGATTGCAGGACCCACTTCCCCCTATCAAACCAGCCCGACTTGGAAATGGTGCCACCTTCATCTGGGAACCATCCTGCGTATCGTGGATTTTCAGGGGCCCGCCGCCACTCCCGCCCAGCCCCCCAACACAAACCACGGCCCTTTTCCCCGGCAACAAAACTCACCCCCCCCTTCTGGCTGCAGATTGCAGGGGCCACTTTCCCCACAAACCCCCGACCGCACGGTCCACCTTTTATCTGGGAACCATCCCCTTGGGATTTTTAGGGGCCAGCCCCCTCCCGCCCCAGGCCCCCAAAACAAAATACGGCCCTTTTCCTGGGGAATTAAAACGACGCCCTCTCTGGCTGCAGATTGAGGAACAAATTGGCTCTTCAAACCACCCCAAATGGGACTGGTGCCACCCCTTTATCTGGGGGAAACCATCCTGTACGTGGATTTTCAGGAGCCAGCCCCATCCCCGCCACAGGGCCCCCCAACAAAACCCCGGCCCTTTTTCCCCGGGAAACAAAACCCACCCGCCCCCCTTCTGGCTGGCAGATTGCGACAACTTGCCTCTATCAAAACCCCCTGACTCGCACTGGGGCCACCTTTCATCTGGGGGAACATCGTGCATCGTGGGTTTTCAGAGCCAGCCGCCCCTCCCAGCCACAGCTCCAAACAAATCTAGGGGCCCTTTTTTCCCCGGAATTAAAACTGACCTCCCCTCATCTGGCTGCAATTGCAGGACCCCTTCCCCCTATCAAACAGCCCGCTTTGGGACTGGTGCCACCGTTCATCGGGAACCCCCTGCGATCGTGGGTTTTCAGGGGCCAGCCGGCCACTCCCAGCCCACCCCAAAAACAAAATACGGCCCCTTTTTT
>NW_026995944.1:0-1176 GCF_028769735.1 Zonotrichia leucophrys gambelii
TGGGGGCCCTTTTTTATCTGAACCCCTGCGTATCGGGATTTTCAGAGCCAGCCCCACTCCCAAACAGGTCCCCAAACAAAAAACGGCCCTTTTTCCCCGGAAGTAAAAAAGACCTCCCCTTCATTTTTGGCTGGCAGATTGCAGGGGCCACTTCCCCTATCAAACCAGCCCCACCGGCACTGGGCAAACCTTTTATCTGGGGAACATCCGGTTTTTCGTGGATTTTTAGGAGCCAGCCGGGCCCCTCCCACCCAGCCCCCCCAACAAAAACCCCGGCCCTTTTCCCTGGTAAAAAAAAAAAAACCCCCCCCTTTGGGGGCAATTGCAGGGGCCACTTCCCTATCAAAACCGCCCCTTGGGACTGGTGCCACCTTTTATCTGGAACCATCCTGCGTATGTGGATTTTCAGGAGCCAGCCGCCACTCCCGCCCAGGCCCCCCCAACACAAACCACGCCCTTTTCCTGGCAAAAAAACTCACCCCCCCGTTTTTGGGTGGGAGATTGCAGGGGCACTTCCCCTATCAAACCGCCCGACTCGGTACGGCCACCTTTCATCGGGAAACCCTCCTGCGTATCGTGGGTTTTTTAGGGGCCACCGTCACTCCCCCCAGGCCCCCCAAAAAAACAGGCCCCCTTTTTCCGGAAGTAAACTGACCTGCCCTCTCTGGCTGGAATTGCAGAGCCACTTGCCTCTACAAAAAAGCCCACTTGGCCGGTGCCACCTTTTTACGGAACTCCTGCGTACGTGGATTTTCAGGAGCCAGCCGGCCCTCCCACCCCGCCCCAAACAAAACTAGGCCTTTTCCCTGGAAGTAAAACTGAAACCGCCCATCTCTGGCTGCAGTTTTTTAGGGCCCCTCCTTCAAACACCCGACTGCACTGGTGCCACCTTTTATCTGGGAACCACCTGCTACGTATTTTCAGAGCCAGCCGGCCCCCCACACAGCCCCAAAAAAAAACCACGGCCTTTTCCCTGGAAGAAACTACCGCCCCCTTCTGGGTGGCAGATTGCAGGAGCACTTCCTCTATCAAAACCGCCCGACTTGGACGGTGCCACCCTCAGGGAACTCCTGCGTATCGGGATTTTTAGGGGAGCCGGCCCTCCCAGCCACAGGCCCCCCAAAAACAAACTACCCTTTTCCCGGAAGAAAACTGACCGCCCCATCTGGGTGGCAG
>NW_026995945.1:0-1150 GCF_028769735.1 Zonotrichia leucophrys gambelii
CAAAACCAGGGCCCTTTCCTGGCAAAAAAAACCACCCCCCGCTTAGGGCTTGATTGCAGGACCACTTGCCCCTTTTCAAAAAAAGCCCGAACCCCACTGGTGCCCCCTTTCATCTGGGAACCATCCGCGTTCGTGTTTTCAGGAGCCCCCCGGGCCCCTCCCCGCACAGGCCCCCCAAAAAAAAAACAGGCCCTTTTCCTGGAAGTAAAACTGCCGCCCCATTTTTGGGGTGGCAGATTGCAGGGGCCACTTGCCTCTATCAAACCAGCCCGACGGCCTGGGGCCACCTTTCATTGGAACCATCCTCGTATGTGGTTTTTAGGGCCACCGCCACCCCAGCCACAGGGCCCCAAAAAACCCAACACGGCCCCTTTTTCCCGAAAAAAACACCCCGGGGTTTTGGCGGAATTGAGGGCCCCCCTTCCTCTATCAAACCCCGCCCGACTGGCAATGGTCCCCCTTTTTACTGGGAACCCTCCGCTATTGGGGGTTTTCAGGAGCCAGCCGGCCACTCCCAGCCAAGGCCCCCGAACACAAACCACGGCCCTTTTCCCCGGCAAACAAAACTAACCCCCCGCTTCTGGCTGGGAGATTGCAGGGGCCACTTCCTCTACAAACCAGCCCGACCGGCACTGGTGCCACTTTACTGGGAAACCCCCTGCTTTTGTGGTTTTCAGGAGCCAGCCGGGCCCTCCCAGCCACAGGTCCCCAAAAAATACTACGGCCTTTTCCCCGGAAGTAAAACTGACCCGCCCCCTCTCTGGTGGCAATTGCAAACCCCTTGTTATCAACCGCCCAAATTGGCACTGGTGCCCCTTTCATCTGGAACCATCCTGCGTATCGGATTTTTGGTCGCCGGCCACTCCCAGCCACAGGCCCCGAACACAAACCCGGCCCTTTTTTTGGAAAAAAACTACCCCCCGCTTCTGGCCAGATTGAGGAAACCACTTCCCCCATAAACCCGCCGACTCGGCCTGGGACCTTTCATTGGGACCATCCCGCGTATTGGATTTTTTTTAGGACCCCCGGCCACTCCCAGCACGGCCCCCAACAAAACACGGCCCTTTTCCTGGAAAAAAACTCCCCGCCCCCTTTTGGTGGGATTGCGGGGCCCTTCCCCTATCAAACCAGCCCGACTGGCATGGTGCCC
>NW_026995946.1:0-1137 GCF_028769735.1 Zonotrichia leucophrys gambelii
GCTGGCTCCTGAAAACCCGTACGCAGGATGGTTCCCAGAAAAGGTGCACAGTGCCAGTGGGCTGGTTGATGAGCAAGGGTCTGCAATCTGCCAGCAAGAGGGCAGGTCGTTTTATTCCCGAAAAGGGCCTGTTTTGTTGGGGCCTGTGGGGGAGTGGGCCCGGGGCTCCTGAAAAACCACATACGCGGGTGGTTCCCAGATAAAGTGGGACCCCTGCGAGTCGGGCTGGTTTTGATGAGGAAATGGCTCCCGCAATTGCCGCCAGATGACGGCAGGGAGTTTACTTCCGGAAAAGGGGGCCCTGGTTGTGTTTTGGGGCTGTGGCTGGGGTGGCCGGTGGGTCCCGAAAACCACGATACGCAGGAGGTCCCAATGAAAGGTGCACCATGCCGAGTCGGCCCGGTTGAAAGAAGTGTCCCGCAATCTGCCCGCAGAGCGGGGTATTTTTTCCAGGGAAAAGGGGCCCTGTTTTGTTTTTTTGGGGCCCCGTGGAGGGAGTGGGGCTGGCTCCGAAAATCCACATACGCAGGATGGTTCCCAGATAAAAAGGTTTTACCCGTGCCAAGGGTGGTTTTTTAAAAGGGGGGTGGTTTTTCAACTGCCAGCCAGAGAGGCAGGTCGTTTATTCCAGGGGAAAAGGGGGTGGTTTTGTTTTGGGGGCCCGTGGCTGGATGGCCGGCTGGGTCCCGAAAATCCACGATACGCGGATGGTTCCCCCGATGAAAGTGGCACCAGTGCCGAGTCGGGCTGGTTTTTAAGAGGAAGTGGGGTCCTGCAAACTGCCCGCCAGAACGGGGGGTAGTTTTTTCCAGGAAAAGGGCCCTGGGTTTTGTTGGGGCTGTGGCGGGAGTGGGCCGGCTGGCTCCTGAAAATCCACGATACGCAGGATGGTTCCCAGATGAAAGGTGGGACCAGTGCCAATGGGTGGTTTGAAGAGATGGTCCTGCAATCTGCCAGCCAGAAGATGGGAGGGCGGTTTTAATTCCTTGGGAAAGGGGGCCCTTTTTTGTTGGGGGCCTGTGCTGGGGGTGGGGCTGGCTCCTGAAAAACCAAAAACGCGGTGGTTCCCCCGATGAAAGGTCACCAGTGCCCAGCGGGCTGGATTGAAAAAGGGGGGGTCCTGCATCTGCCGCCAAG
>NW_026995947.1:0-1065 GCF_028769735.1 Zonotrichia leucophrys gambelii
GGACACAGAGCCTGGAAGAGCAAGTCACCGGGAATTGGGGTGCGGGGACACAAGCCTAGGGGGAGGAACACGAGCCAGGAATGGTGCGGGACCCGACCTGGAGAGGCCTTTCAAGCGGGAAAGGGGTGCTGGAAAAAGCCCTTGGGAGGGCCAGTCAGCCAGGAATGGTCGGGACACGAGCCTAAAAAGGCAATCGCCAGGAATGGGTGCGGGGAACAACCCGGGGAGTGAGGGACACAAGCCCGGGAAATCGGTGCTTGTACCAACCAATTAGGCACAATCTGCTCAGAATCGGTGCTGGGCGCAGAGCCTGGCTAAGGCCATCAGAGCGGGAATGGGGCGGGGACACAAGCCGGGGAAGAGAGGCACAGTCAGCCAAGGAATGGGTGCTGGGACACAGAGTCAGGGAGAGAGGCACAGTCAGCCCAGGAATCGGTGCTGGGACGCAGAGCCAGGGAGAGAGGAGAACTGAGTCCAGGAATGGTTGCTGGGAAACAGACCCTGATGGGGACGCAGTCGGCCCTGGAATGGGTGCTGAGACACAGAGCCTTGATAGGCGCAATCTGCTCAGGAATGGGTTCTGGGACACAAATCCAGGGAAAAAGGACAGTCAGCAAGGAATCGGGCTGGGACACAGAGACATGGAGAGAGGCACAGTCAGAGCAGGAATGGGTGCTTGGACACAGAGCCTGGCATAGAGGCAGAGTCAGCCCAGGATTGGGTGCTGGGACACAGAGCCTAGGGGTGAGGAACACTGAGCGCAGGAATCGGTGCTGGGACGCCGAGCCTGGCAGAGGCACTTTCAGAGCAGGAATGGGTGCTGGAACACAGACCCTAGGAGAGTGGCGCAGTCAGCCAAGGAATGGGTCCTGGGACACAGAGCCTATATAGGCACAATCTGCCCAGGAATGGGTGCTGGGACACAGAGCCTGGGAGTGAGGGACAGAGAGCCCAGGAATCGGTGCTTGGACACAGAGCCTGGCAGAGGCACAGTCAGAGCAGGAATGGGTGCTGTGACACCGAGCCTAGGAGAGAGGCGCAGTCAGCCAAGGAATAGGTGCTGGG
>NW_026995948.1:0-1062 GCF_028769735.1 Zonotrichia leucophrys gambelii
GGGCCCTTAGTGGCCGGCTGCCTGCTGAAATGCTGCATTGCCAAATACGCCGTGCAGACCCAAGCTGGCACCAGTTCCAACTCCAGCCCTTTGGCCTTGGCACGTGTCTCCTGCCATCTGCTACATGAACCTGGGCTGCTGAGTTTTGCTTACCTGGGAAAAGGGTCAGCACTAGTGTTCAGGGGCCTGTGGCCCGGAGTCACCGGCTGTCTGCTGAATGTCCGCATTGCGCAGGATGCCTCCTGGACCTACGCTGCAATCTGTGCCGAGTCCAGCTCGTTTGAGAGTCCCGAGCGCCTCCATCAATCTGGCACACGAACCTGGGCTGCTGAGGTTTGCTTACCTGGGAAAAGGGCGCACTTTTTTGGGGCCTGTGGCCTGAGTGACCGGCCGTCTGACTGATGTTTTGCGTTGTGCGGATCCTCCGGGCCAAAGTTGCTACCACCAAAAATCAGGCTGGTTTCAGATCCCAAGCGCCCGCAGCAAATTTCCACCCAACCCGGGCTGTGAGGGTTTGCTTACCCGGGAAAGGGTCAGCACTATTTTTTAAAGGGGGTTTGGGGGGGGACCGGGGCCGCTGAAAATTTCCCTTTCGCAGGTCCCTGGGCCAAGCTGCCCCCCACTGCAAAGTCAGGCGGGTTTTTGGGGTCAGAAATGCCCGCAGCCCCGCCATCAAAAAATGAGTGGGGAGTACACTTCCCCGTGTAAAGGGCGGCTGGTTTCAGGAGGCCGGGGTTTGTGGGCCCGGTGCCTGCTGAAATTTTTGCTTGCAAATACGCCCTGCGACCCAAGTGGGGACCGTTCCCAAATCCAGCCTTTGCCCCGGGACGTGTTCCTGCCATTGGGGCCACAAAACCTGGGCTGTGAGTTTTGCTTTTCCTGGGAAAAGGGTCCATTTGTGTTCAGGGGCCCGTGGCCCGGGGGGGGGGGGGGGCCGGCGTCTGCTGAATGCCCCCCCGGGGGGGACCTCCGGACCAGTGCAACCCGATCCCGCTTTTAGAGTCCCAGCGCCTCCACAATCTTTGGGGACACAAAAACCTGGGCTGCTGGGTTTTGGTTTAC
>NW_026995949.1:0-1034 GCF_028769735.1 Zonotrichia leucophrys gambelii
AAACTACCCCTCTCTGGTGGGAATTGCAGGGCCACTTGCCTTATCAACCGCCCGACTTGGCACTGGTGCCACCTTTTATCTGGGAACCAACCTGCGTATGTGGATTTTCAGGAGCCAGCGGCCCCTCCCAGCCAAGGGCCCCCAAAAACAAACCCGGCCCTTTTCCCCGGCAAAAAAACTACACCCGCCCTTTGGCTGGCAGATTGCAGGAGCCCCTTTTCTCTTCAAACCAGCCCACTGGCACTGGGCCACCTTTCATCTGGGAACCATCCTGCGTATCGTGGATTTTCAGGGGCCAGCCGGCCACATCCACCACAGGCCCCCAACAAAACTACGGCCCTTTCCCCTGGAAGTAAAACTGACCTGCCCGTCTTCTGGCTGGCAGATTGCAGGACCACTTGCTCTATCAATCCAGCCCGACTTGGCACTGGTGCCACCTTTCATCTGGGAACCATCCTGCATATCGTGGATTTTCAGGAGCAGCCGGCCACTCCCAGCCACAGGCCCCGAACAAAACCACGGCCCTTTTCCCTGGCAAACAAAACTTACCCACCCCGCTTCTGGCTGGCAGATTGCAGGAGCCCCTTCCCTATCAATCCAGCCCACTCGGCACTGGGCCACCTTTATCTGGGAAACCCTCCCGCGTATCATCATTTTTCAGAGCCAGCCGGCCACTCCCCCGCCACAGGCCCCGAAACACAAACCACGGCCCTTTTCCCCCGGCAAAAAAACTCAACCCCCCCCGCTTTGGCGGAAGATTGCAGGCCACTTTGGGATAATCAAACCATTCCTACTTGGCATTGGTGCCACCTTTCATCTGGGAACCATCCTGCGTATCGTGGATTTTCAGGAGCCAACCCCCAGTCCCAGCACGGCCCCCAACAAAACACGGCCCTTTTTCCGTGGCAAACAAAATTAACCCCCCGCGCTTCTGGCTGGCAGATTGCAGGGGCCACTTTCCTCTATCAATCCAGCCCGCTCGGGACTGGTCCACCTTTCATTGGGGAAACCCCCTGCGTATTGTTTTGGGTTTT
>NW_026995950.1:0-999 GCF_028769735.1 Zonotrichia leucophrys gambelii
TTTGGCAAAAGAAAAACAAATTGTCCAAAACACCTTTTCCCAAACCCAATTTCATGTTTTGGAAAAGGTAGGAGTGTGGTAAGGTATTTTTTTCTATCATTTGCAAGCGCCACACAATCCAGTGTTTGCGCTTCATTCCACCTTTCCAAGCAGCCGCCCTTTTTCCAGCTGCCCGAGGGCGAAGAAACGGGGTTCTTCGCGCAAAGGCATTTGCCCTCACAGTGCACTCCAGGGGGCGGCTTTGCCGAAATTGCCCGGGGCCGGGGCTTAGCTCCGGGACATCCGTACCTTTTCTTTCGGGACTTTTGTGGTCTACATCATTTCAAAAAACTTTTCCACTATGCTGGGAAGAAAAACTGTGCCCGCACAGAAAACCTCCCATCGTGTTTTTACATGTTGCAGAGAGGTTTCAGATGTTTTGCAAGAAAAAAACAAATTGTCCAAAAAACCTTCCCCCCCCCAATGTTTATTGTTTGAAAAGGTAGGAGTGTGGGGAAGGTCTTTTTCTATCAGTTTGCAAGCTGCGCACACAATCCTAGTGTTCAGCTTTATTCTTTACTTTCCGAAGCACCCCCCTCCCTCCGGGGGGGAAGAAGCGGCTTTTCGCGCAAAGGGGATTGGGCCGGGCACAGGCACTCCAGTGCGGCGGCTTTTTGCCCAAATGTGCCCGGGACCGGGGCTCTCCGGGACATCCGTACCTTTTCTTTTGGACTTTTGTGGGCTACATCATTGCAAAAAACTTTCCCCTATTTTGGCAAAGGGGAAACTGTGCCTGCACAAAAAATCTCCCATCGGTTTACATGTTGCAAAGGTTTGAGAGTGTTTTGCAAAAAGAAAAACAAAGTTTTCCAAAAAACCTTTCCAAACCCAATTTCATTTTTTTGGAAAAGGGAGGGGTGTGGTAAGGGGACTGTTTTTTTATTTTGCAAGCTGCGCACACAATCCTAGGGGTTTTGGGAGTTCATTTTTCACCTTTCCCAAGCAGCCCACTCTCCCCCT
>NW_026995951.1:0-996 GCF_028769735.1 Zonotrichia leucophrys gambelii
ACAAACTACGGCCCTTTTTTCCCCGGAAGTAAAACTGACCGCCCATCATCTGGCCCGGCAGATTGCAGGGGCCACTTGCCTCTATCAAACCGCCCGGGCTTGGGGAAAGGGGCCAAACCTTTTATCGGGGAAAAATCCTGCCCACGTGGGTTTTTCAGGGGCCACCCGGCCACCCCAGCCAAGCCCCCAAAAACAAACCCCGGCCCCCCTTTTCCCCGGGAATAAAATGCCCCGCCCTCTTTGGCTGGGAGATTGCAGAACATTTGGCTCTTCAACCACCCCTTGGGGACTGGGCACCTTTCATTGGGGAACCTCCCGCGTATCGTGGATTTTTTAGGGCCCCCGGGGCCCCCCAGCCCAGGGCCCCGAAAACAAACCACGCCCTTTCCCCGGAAAAAAAACTCACCCGCCCCGCTTCTGGCTGGGGAATTGCAAGAGCCCTTCCCTCTATCAAACCTCCGACTGGCACTGGGGCCACCTTTATTTGGGGCCATCCCGCTATCGTGGATTTTCAGGAGCCAGCCCCCACCCCAGCACAGGGGGCCCAAACAAAAATCGGCCCTTTTCCCCGGAAAAAATGACCCCCATCTTTTGGTGGGAGATTTCAGGAACCCTTTCCTTCAAACAAAAACCCCCCTTGGCACGGGGGGCCAAAACCCTTTACTGGGAACCCCCCTGCGTATCGTGGATTTTAGGAGCCGCCGGCCACTCCCCGCCACAGGGCCCCCAAAAAAAAAGGCCCTTTTTCCCGGAAAAAAACCACCGCCCCCCTTTTGTGGCAGATTGCGGGGCCCCTTCCCCCTATCAAACCCCGCCCCCCTCGGGACTGGTGCCAAACCCCTTTTATCTGGGAACCATCCGCTATGGGATTTTCTTTGAGCCCGGGCCCCTTTCCCCCAAGGGGCCCCCAAAAAAACACGGCCCCTTTTCCCGGAATTTAAAAAAGACCGCCCTCTTTGGCTGGGAGATTGAGGGCCACTTTCTATCAACCCCCCG
>NW_026995952.1:0-982 GCF_028769735.1 Zonotrichia leucophrys gambelii
GCACTGGGGTTTCCCCCTTTCATCTGGGAACCATCCTGCGTATCGTATTTTCAGGGCAGGGCACTCCGCCCCAGGGCCCCCAAACAAAACCCGGCCTTTTCCTGGAAAAAAACTACCCGCCCCTTGGCGGGGGATTGCAGGAGCCCTTCCCCCTATCAAAAAGCCGACTCGGCATGGGGCCACCTTTCTCTGGGAACCACCTGGTATCGTGATTTTAGGGCCACCGGCCACTCCAGCCACAGGCCCCAAAACAAAAAACGGCCCTTTTCCCCGGAAAAAATACCCCCCCTTTTGGCTGGCAGTTGCGGAGCCACTTGCCTCTATCAAAACCCCCCGACTTGGCACTGGTGCCACCTTGGGGCGGGAGCCCTCCCGCGTATTGTGGATTTTTTAGGGGCCAGCCGGCCATTTCCCCGCCAAATTCCCCAAAAAATTTTACGGCCCTTTTTCCCCGGAAGTAAAATGACCTGCCCTTTATTGGCTGGCACATTGCAGAAACCACTTTGGGAATATTTAAAACCCGCCCAACTTGGCACTGGTGCCCCCTTTCATCTGGGGAAAAAAACCTGCGTATCGTGGATTTTCAGGGAGCCCGGCCCCTCCCCGCCAAAGGGCCCCCCCAAACAAACTACGGCCTTTTCCCTGGGGAAAAAAAATGACCTGCCCCTAAACGGGGTGGCAGATTGCAGGGCCAAATTTCCCCTTTCAATCCCGCCCGGGCTCGGCACTGGGGCCACTTTTTATCTGGGAACCCTCCGCGTATTGTGGGTTTTCAGGAGCCCGGGCCCGGCCCCCTCCCAGCCACCGGCCCCAAAAACAAAAACGGCCTTTTCCCTGGAATAAAACCACCCGCCCCTTTTGGGTGGGAGATTGCGGAGGACTTCCCCCCTCAAAACCCGCCCCCTCGGAAATGGGCAAACCCTTTTTCTGGGAACCTCCCGGTATCTTTTGGGTTTTTGGAGCCCGCCGGGCCCCCCCCAGC
>NW_026995953.1:0-978 GCF_028769735.1 Zonotrichia leucophrys gambelii
TTTTCCCCCCGGGAATTAAAAAAAGACCTGCCCATCATCTGGCCCGGAAAAACTTGCAAACAGCCACTTTTGGGGGAAAAAAAACCCGCCCCAAATTGGCATGGTGCCAAAATTTTATCTGGGAAACCTTTCCCGCCTATCGTGGTTTTTTAGGAGCCCGCCGGCCACTCCCCCCACAGGGCCCCCCCAAAAAAACCACGGCCCTTTTCCCTGGAAATAAAATGGGCCGCCCCCTCATTGGTGGCAGATTGCAGGGGCCCCTTGCCTCTAACAATCCAGCCCACTCGACACTGGTGCCACCTTTCATCTGGGAAAACCCTCCGCGTAATGAATTTTTAGGAGCCAGCCCGGCCACTCCCAGCCACAGGCCCCCAACACAAACTACGCCCTTTTCCCTGGAATTTAAACAGACCTCCCTCTTTTGGCTGGCAGATTGCAGGAGCCACTTGTCTATCAAACCCCGCCCCACTTGGGACTGGTGCCAACCCTTTTATCTGGGAACCATCCTGCGTATCGTTTGGGTTTTCAGGAGCCAGCCGGCCACTCCCCGCCACAGGGCCCCCAAAACAAACCACGGCCCTTTCCCTGAAAAAAACCACCCGCTTCTTCTGGCTGGCAGATTGCAGGGGCCACTTGCCTCTACAAACCACCCAAATGCACTGGTGCCACCTTTCATCTGGGGAAACCCTCCTGCGTATGTGGATTTTCAGGAGCCAAACCGGGACTCCCAGCCAAAAGCCCCAAACAAAACAGGCCCTTTTCCCGGAATAAAACAACCTCCACCTGCTGGGAGATTGCAGGGGCCCCTTTCTATCAAACCACCGACTTGGACTGTGCCAATTCCTGGGGCCATCCCATGTATTTTTTTGGAGCCACCGGCCCCTCCCAGCCACAGGCCCCAAAAAAACTACGGCCCCTTTTCCCCGGAATTTAAAAAGACCTGCAAACCTGGGTGGGAATTGCAGGGGCCACTTTTGG
>NW_026995954.1:0-973 GCF_028769735.1 Zonotrichia leucophrys gambelii
CCCTTCGTACGTGGGTTTTTAGGACCAGCCGGCCCCTCCCACCCCAAACCCCCAAAAACAAACACCCCTTTTCCCCGGAAGTAAACTGACCTGCCCGTCCCTCTGGCTGGGAGATTGAGAGCCACTTGCCTCTATCAAACCCCCCCACTGCACTGGTGCCCACCTTTTTATCTGGGAACCCTCCGCGTATCGGGATTTTCAGGGGCCACCGGCCACTGCCAGCCACAGGCCCCCAAAAAACAAAACACGGCCCTTTTCCCTGGAAGAAACAACCGCCCGCTCGGGGTGGGGATTGCAGGACCCTTTCCTCTATCAACCCGCCCGACTCGACTGGGCACCTTTTATCGGGGAAACCCTCCGCGTACGTGGGTTTTTTAGGACCAGCCGGGCCACCCAGCACAGGCCCCCGAACACAAACCAGGCCCTTTTTTTTCCCTGGCAAAAAAAAACTCACCCCCCCGCTTTGGCTGGCAATTGCAGGGGCCCCCTTCCCCCTATAAAACCCGCCCCGACCGTACTGGGGCCACCTTTTATCGGGGGCCATCCCCTTTGGGTTTCGGAGCCAGGGCCCCTCCCCCCCACAGGCCCCCCAACACAAAACCAGGGCCCCTTTTCCCTGGAAGAAAACTCCCCCCCCCCGTTCTGGCGGCAATTGCAGGAGCCCCTTCCCTCTACAAACCGCCGACTGAAAGGTGCCACCCCTTTATCTGGGAACCCCCTGCGTATGTGGATTTTCAGGACCAGCCGCCACCCCAGCCACAGCCCCCCAAACAAAAGGCCCTTTTCCCCAAAATAAAAAAGACCCGCCCTCATTGGCTGGGGAGATTTCAAGGGGCCACTTGCCTCTTCAATCCCCCGACTCGGACTGGTGCCACCTTTCATCGGGAACCCTCCCGCGTATCGTGGATTTTCAGGCCGCCGGCCCCTCCACCACAGCCCCAACACAAAACGGCCCCTTTTTCCCCGGGAAAAA
>NW_026995955.1:0-968 GCF_028769735.1 Zonotrichia leucophrys gambelii
CAGGAGCCACCGGCCACTTTCCCCGCCCCAGGGGCCCCCCAAAAAAAACCACGGCCCTTTTCCCTGGGAAAAAAACTGACCTGCCCAACTCTGGCTGGCAGATTCAGGACCCCCTTGGCCCCTATCAAAACCCCCCGCCCTTTGGGACTTTGGGGCCACCTTTCATCTGGGAACCTTTCCTCGTATCGTGGATTTTCAGGAGCCAGCCGGGCCCCTCCCCCCACAGGGCCCCCCAAAAAAAACTACGCCCTTTTCCCTGGAATTAAAAAATGACCTGCCCTCACTGGCTGGCCGATTGCAGGGGCCACTTGGCCCCTTTAAACCAGCCCCCTTGGAAAAGGGGCCACCTTTCCCTCGGGAACCATCCTGCGTATCGTTTTTTTCAGGAGCCACCGGGCCCCCCCAGCCACAGGGCCCCCAAACAAAACAAAGGCCCCTTTTTCCCGGAAAAAACACCGCCCCCCTCTTTTTGGGGTGGCAGATTGCAGGAGCCACTTCCCTCTATCAAACCAGCCCGACTTGGCACTGGTGCCACCTTGGGTCTGGGAGCCATCCAGCGTATTGTGGATTTTCAGGAGCCAGCGGGCCACTCCCAGCCACAAGTCCCCAAATAAAATCTACGGCCCTTTTCCCTGGAAGTAAAACTGACCTGCCCATTCTCTGGCTGGCACACTGCAGCAGCCACTTGGTAATATCAAACCTGCCCAACTTGGCACTGGTGCCACCTTTCATCTGGGAACCATCCTGCGTATCGTGGATTTTCAGGAGCCAGCTGGCCACTCCCAGCCACAGGCCCCCAAACAAAAACTACGGCCCTTTTCCCCGGAAGTAAAACTTACCTGCCCGTCATCTGGCTGGCAGATTGCAGGAGCCACTTGCCTCTATCAAACCAGCCCGACTTGGCACTGGTGCCACCTTTCATCTGGGAACCATCCTGCGTACTGTGGATTTTCAGAGCCAGCCGGCCA
>NW_026995956.1:0-955 GCF_028769735.1 Zonotrichia leucophrys gambelii
ACCCCCTTTCTGGAACCCTCCGCGATGTGGTTTTCAGGAGCCAGCCGGCCACTCCCCGCCACAGGCCCCCCAAAAAAACTACGGCCTTTTCCGGGAATAAAACTGACCGCCCATCTTTTGGGTGGGAATTGCAGGGGCCACTTCTCATATCAAACCAGCCCGACTTGGCACTGGTGCCACCTTTCATCTGGGAACCATCCTGCGTATCGTGGATTTTCAGGACCAGCCGGCCACTCCCAAACCACAGGCCCCAACCAAACCACGGCCCTTTTCCCTGGCAAAGAAAATCACCCGCCCCTTTTGGCTGGAAAATTGCAGGAGCCACTTGCTCTATCAACCACCGACTGCACTGGTGCCCCCTTTCATCTGGGACCATCCTGGTATTGTGGATTTTCAGGAGGCAGCGGCCACTCCCAGCCACAAAGGCCCCAAAAAAAACTACGGCCCTTTCCCGGAAATAAAACTGACCCTGCCCCTCTCTGGCTGGCAGATTGCAGGAGCCACTTGTTAAACAAACCACCCACTTTGGGACTGGTGCCACCCTTTTATTGGGAACCATCCTGCTATCGTGATTTTCAGGAGCCAGCCGGCCACTCCCAGCCACAGGCCCCAAACAAAACTACGGCCTTTTCCCTGGAAAAAAACTGACCTGCCCTCATCTGGCTGGGAGATTGCAGGACAATGGCTCTTCAAACCAGCCCCGGCACGGGCCCCTTTCTTGGGGAACCTCCGCGCTGGGTTTTCAGGAGCCCGCCCGGCCCCTCCCGCCACAGGCCCCCAAAAAAACCACGGCCCTTTTCCCTGGCAAAAAAACTCACCCCCCCCGCTTCTGGTGGCCGATTGCAGGGCCACTTCCCCTATCAAACCAGCCCCACTTGGACTGGGCCCCTTTTCTGGGAACCATCCTGGGTTCGTGGTTTTTTGGGCCCGCCGGCCCCTCCCCCCAAAGGGGCAC
>NW_026995957.1:0-923 GCF_028769735.1 Zonotrichia leucophrys gambelii
GCCCCCCAAAACCAAAAACGGCCTTTTCCCTGGAAAAAAATACCGCCCGCTTTTGGCTTGGGAGAATTTCAGGGCCACTTGCCTTATTTAAACCCCGCCCCGACTTGGGAGGTGCCCCCTTTCATTGGGAACCCAAACCGCGTATCGTGGATTTTCAGGAGCCGCCGGCCATCCCAAAAAGGGGCCCCCAAAAAAACTCTAGGCCCCTTTCCCTGGAAATTTAAAAAGGGCCGCCCTCTCTGGCTGGCAGATTGAGGAACCCCTTGGGTCTTAAACCCGCCCAAATTGGCACTGGGGCCAATTTCATCTGGGAACCATTTGGGATGTGGGTTTTCAGGAGCCAGCCCGGCCCCTCCCGCCACAAACCCCCCAAAAAAAAACGGCCCCTTTTCCCCGGAAAAAAGACTCCCCCCCCTTTGGGTGGCAATTGGGAGAGCTTTTTATCAAACGCCCAAATTGGCACTGGTTTCCCCTTTATTGGGAACCATTTTCCTTGGGCCCTATCTGGATTTTAGGAGAAGGGACTCCCCGCCACAGGCCCCAAACAAAACCCCGGGCCCCTTTTTCCCCCCAAAAAAACTACCCCCCGCCTTGGCTGGCAGATTGCAGGACCCCTTCCTTTCAAACCAGCCGACTTGGATGGTGCCCCCTTTCATTTTGGGGCCTCCTGGAAAGTGGATTTTTAGGAGCCCGCCCGGCCCCCCGCCCAGGCCCCCAAAACAAACTACGGCCCTTTTGGAAGTTTAAAATGACCCCCCCCCTCATCTTGGGGGATTGCAGGAGCCACTTGCCCCCTTTTCAACCAAAGGGCTTGGGAGGGGGCCCCCTTTTAAATTTGGGGAAAACCCCCTGGGTTGTGGATTTTAGGGCCAGGGCCCCCCCGCCCAGGCCCCCCCAAAAACCACGGCCCCCTTTTTTTGGAA
>NW_026995958.1:0-848 GCF_028769735.1 Zonotrichia leucophrys gambelii
GTGGCGGAGTGGCCCGGGGGCCCCCTGAAAACCCCCAAAACGCAGGAAAAAAAGGGGGCCCCCGAAAAGGGGGGCACCGTCCCAAATTTTTGGCAGGGTTTTATATTACCAAAAAGGGGTGCTGCCAAAGTGCCAGCTGATGATGGGCAGGTCGTTTTAATTCCCGGGGAAAAGGGCGAATTTTTTTGGGGATTTTGGTGGGGTTGGCCCCCTGGCCGAAAATCCCCAAAAGGTGGTTCCCAGAAAAGGTGGCACCAGGCCAGTCGGGTGGTTTGAAGAGGAAGTGGCTCCCGCAATCTGCCAGCCAGAAGCGGGGGGGGGGAGTTTTGTTTGCCAGGGAAAAGGGCCGTGGTTGTGTTTGGGGGCCTGTGGCCCGGGGGGGGCCCGGGTGGCTCTGAAAATCCCCGGGTAGCAGGTGGTTCCCCGATGAAAGGTGGCACCAGGCCAAGTTGGGTGGTTTGAAGAGCCCCCGTGGTTTTTCCCCCCAAGCCGCCCGAAGAGGCCCGGTCGTTTTTTTCCAAAAGGGAAAAAAGGGGCCGTTGTTTTGTTTGGGGGCCCGTGGGGGAGGGCCGGGGTCCCGAAAAACCCCTACGCGGAAGGTTCCCGAAGAAGGTGGCCCAGTTTCCCAGTCGGGCGGGGTTTTATTGGGAAGTGGTCCCGCCAATTTTTCCAGCCAGAAAACGGGGGGGTAAAATTTTTTTTGCCCGGGAAAAAGGGCCCTGGGTTTTTTTTTTGGGGGGGGCCCGGGGGGCTGGTGGGTCTTTAAAAACCAACAAAACCCGGTGGTTCCCGATGAAAAGGGGGACCCGGGCC
The DNA here is from genome assembly GCF_028769735.1 of Zonotrichia leucophrys gambelii. Taxonomy (NCBI): domain Eukaryota; kingdom Metazoa; phylum Chordata; class Aves; order Passeriformes; family Passerellidae; genus Zonotrichia; species Zonotrichia leucophrys. Next base: position 814 of record NW_026995958.1, read on the forward strand.
AATCGGGTGGTTTATAGAGGCAAGTGGTCCTGCAA
>NW_026995959.1:0-845 GCF_028769735.1 Zonotrichia leucophrys gambelii
TGTGGCTGGGAGTGGCCCGGGTGGCTAGTGAAAATTTCCCCGATGGGGGATGGTTTCCCCGACCCAAGGGGGGAAACCGTGCCGAGTCGGGCTGGTTTGATAGAGGGGGAAATGGCTCCTGAAAACTGCCAGCCCCGAAAACAGGGCGGGTGAGCTTTGTTTGCCAGGGAGAAGGGCGTGACTTGTTTGGGGCCCGGGGTGGGAGTGGCCGGTGGCCTTCCCGAAAAAAAAACGATACGCCGGATGGTTTCCCCGATGAAAGGTGGCACCAGTGCCAAGTCGGAAAAGTTTGATAGAGCCCCAAATGGCTCTTGCAATCTGCCAGCCAAGAAGGGCGGGGGAATTTTTTTCCCGGAAAAAGGGGCCCTGGTTTTTTGTTTTGGGGCCTTGGCTGGGAGTGGGCCCGGTGGCTCCTGAAAATCCACGATCGCGGATGGTTCCCAGATGAAAGGTTGGGACCATTCCAAGGGGGGCCCGGTTTGAAGGGGGAAAATGCCCTGCAATCTGCCAGCCAAAGGGGGCGGGGGAGTTTTTTTTCCAAAAAGGGCCGTGGAATTTTTTTGGGGCCTGTGGCTGGGAGTTTGGGCCGGGTGGCCCCACCCTGAAAAACCACGATACCAGGGTGGTTCCCCAGATTTAAAAGGGGGCCCTGCCAAGTCAATTTTGGGTTTAAAAGGCCAAGTGGCTCCTGAATCTGCCACCAAAAAGATGGGGAGGTCGTTTTAATTCCAGGGGAAAAAGGGGCCCTGTTTTTGTTTTTGGGGCCTGTGGCTGGGAGTGGCCGGCTGGCTCCTGAAAATCCACAAAACGCAGGATGGTTCCCAGATAAAAGGGGGAAACCCGTG
>NW_026995960.1:0-829 GCF_028769735.1 Zonotrichia leucophrys gambelii
GCTGACCTTTCCCAGGGAAGCAAAACCCCACAGCCCAGGTGGTGTGGGAGATTGCTGCACCTTGGACCTGAAACCCCGCCTGATTTTGGTGGGACAACTTTTTGGGCCGGGGGGCATCCTCACACGCAACAAGTGGGAGAGGGCCGTCACTCAGGGCCCCCAGGCCCCCAACACTATCTGACCCTTTTCCCCCGGTAAGCAAACCAAGGAGCCCCGGTTGGGGTGGGAGATTTTGAGGGGCTTGGGCTCTAAAAACCATTTTTGTTACAACTTGGTCCGGGGGGCATCCTGCCAAGCGAACATAGGGGAGACCCGGCACCGGGCCCCAGGCCCCCAAACAGTGCTGACCCTTTTTCCAGGTAACAAACCCCAGCACCCAGGTTTTGTGGGGAATGGGAAGACACGTCCGAGCAAAGGCTGGGTTAACTGGTGCCAGCTTGGGTCCAGCTATTTTGGGAATGCAGCATTTCAGCAGGCAGCCGCCATAACAGCCCCGGGGCCTCCCAACACCAAGCCCCCTTTACACAGCTAAGTGTAACTCCCACTCAGGTTTTTTGATGGCAGGGTCTGCAGGAATTTTTTACCTCAAACCGGCCCCCCTTGCGGTGGGGGGAGCTTTGGGTCCACGAGGGATCCTGACATGGGAATTTCCAGGGACCGTCACCCACCCAAGGGCCCCCCAACCTAGGCTGCCCTTTTCCCAGTAAGAAACCACCCCAGGTTTGGGGGGGCAGATTGCTGCAGGCGCTGGGCCGGAACCCACCTGATTTGTGGTGTACAACTTTGGGGCCGGGGGGCATCCTGACAAACCCAAAAATCGGGGCAGATG
>NW_026995961.1:0-820 GCF_028769735.1 Zonotrichia leucophrys gambelii
GGCACTGGTGCCACCTTTTTTTTTGGGAACCATCCTGGTATCGTGGATTTTCAGGAGCCAGCCCGGGCCCCCCCAGCCACAGGTCCCCCCCCCCAAATACTACGGTCCTTTTCCCCGGAAGAAAAAAGGGCCTGCCCATCTTCTGGTTTGGGGAAGATTCCCGGGCCCTTGGTTCCTTTTTCAAAACCCGCCGACTTGGCACTGGTGCCACCTTTTTATCTGGGAAAAACCCTCCTGCGTATCGTGGATTTTCAGGAGCCAGCCGGCCACCCCAGCCACAGGCCCCAAAAAAAACCACGGCCCTTTTCCCTGGAAAAAAAACCAACCCCCCGCCCCCTTCTTTGGCTGGCAGATTGCAGGAGCCCCTTTCCCCATCAAACCCCCCCCCCGACTTGGGCCCCTGGTTTCCAAAAATTTTTTTTTTCTGGGAACCATCCCCGCGTTTTCGTGGGGTTTTCAGGGCCAGCCGGCCATCCCAGCCCCCAGGCCCCCCAAAAAAACACTACGGCCCTTTTTCCCTTTGGGAAATTAAAAAAAAGACCCGCCCATCTTCTGGTGGCAGATTGCAGGAACCACTTTTGGGCCCCTTTAAACCCGCCCAATTGGCCTGGTGCCAAACCCTTTTAAACTGGGAACCCCTTTCCCGGTTTCCCTGGGAAATTTTTAGGAGCCAGCCCGGCCCCCTCCCCGCCACAGGCCCAAACCAAAACCACGGCCCCTTTTTCCCCGGAAAAAAACTACCGCCCTTTCTTTCCGGCAGTTGCAGGGGGCCACTTCCCCTACCCAAAACCCGCCCGATCGGCACTGGTTTCCCCCTTTC
>NW_026995962.1:0-816 GCF_028769735.1 Zonotrichia leucophrys gambelii
CTTCCCCCGGCTGGGGAATTTCAGGACCACTTCCCTATCAAAACCCCCAACCGCCTGGTGCCACCTTTTCTCTGGGGAAACCCTCCTCTATCGGGATTTTTAGGACCAGCCGGCCACTCCAGCCCCGGGCCCCCAAAAACAAACCACGGCCCCCTTTCCCTGGAAAAAAACTACCCCCCCTTCTGGGTGGGGTTGCAGGACCCTTGCTCTTTAAACCACCACTTGCACTGGGGCCACCTTTCATCTGGGAAGAAACCCCCTGCGTATCGTGGATTTTCAGGGGCCGGGCCACCCCAGCCCGGCCCCCCAACAAAACCGGCCCCTTTTCCCCGGAAACAAAACTCACCGCCCCTTCTGGCTGGAGATTGCAGGAGCCATTTTTCCCTATCAAACCAGCCCGACTTGGCACTGGGCCACCTTTTATCTGGGAACCATCCTGCGTATGTGGATTTTCAGGAGCCAGCCGGCCACTCCCAGCCACAGGCCCCCGAACAAAAAAACCCCGGGTTTTCCCTGGGAAATAAAATGATGCCCTTTGGGTGGCGATTCAGGAGCCACTTTCCTATCAAACCACCCGACTCGGATGGGCCACCCTTTTATCTGGGAACCATCCCGCTATCGTGGTTTTTTAGGACCAGCCGGCCCCCCGCCCCGGCCCCCCAAAACCAAAAACGGCCCCCTTTTCCTGGAAAAAAAATACGCCCTTTCTGGCTTTATCAAAACCGCCCGACTTGGGACGGGCCACCTTTTTCGGGAACCATCCGGTTTGGATTTTCAGGGCCAGCCGGCCACTCCCACCCAGGCCCCCCAACAAAA
>NW_026995963.1:0-801 GCF_028769735.1 Zonotrichia leucophrys gambelii
TGGGGGGCAATTGCCCCATTGTTATCAAACCCCCACTTTTGGCACTGGGCCACCTTTCATCTGGGAACCATCCGGTATCGTGGATTTTCGGAGCCAGCCCGGCCCCCCCCAGCCACAGGGCCCAACACAAACCACGGCCCTTTTTCCCGGAAAAAAACTTAAACCCCCCCTTGGTGGAATTGCGGGGCCCCTTCCTATCAACCACCCAACCGCACTGGGGCCACCTTTCCGGGCCCTCCGCTTTTTGGATTTTCAGGGCCAGCCGGCCACTCCCAGCCACAGGCCCCAAAAAAAACACGGGCCCCTTTTCCCCGGGAAATAAAAAGACCTCCCTCATCTGGCTGGCAATTGCAGGGGGCCATTTCAAACCGCCCACTGGCACTGGTCCACCTTTTATCTGGGAACCTCCGCGTATCGTGGATTTCAGGGGCCAGCCGGCCCTCCCCGCCACAGGCCCCCGAACACAAACCACGGGCCCCTTTTTCCCCGGGAAACAAACTCACCCGCCCCCTTTTTTTGGTGGCGATTGCAGGACCACTTCCCCCCTTTAAACCAGCCCGACCGGGGACTGTGCCCCCTTTCATCTGGGACCTCCTGTTTTTGGGATTTTCGGGCCCGCCGGGCCACTCCCCCACTCCCCAAAAAAAACTCGGCCCTTTCCTGGAATAAAACGCCTGCCCACACTGCTGGGAATTAAGACCACTTTTATCAAAACCAGCCCACTTGGGACTGGTCCACCTTTCATCTGGAACCATCCTGCTATCTGGATTTTCAGGAGCCACCGGGACTCCCACCACAGGC
>NW_026995964.1:0-795 GCF_028769735.1 Zonotrichia leucophrys gambelii
GGGAAAAAGGGGGCCCCCGGGTTTTTTTGGGGGGCCCGTGGGGGGGAGTGGCGGTGGGTCCTGAAAATCCACGTAGCAGGATGGTTTCCCCGATGAAAAGGGCAATGCCCATTCCGGGGTGGTTGATAGAGGAAAGGGGGGCCCGCAAACTGCCAGCCAGAAGAGGGGAGGTTTGTTTTAATTTCCCGGGGAAAAAGGGGCCCTATTTTTTGTTTTGGGGGGTGTGGCTGGGGGTGGCCGGCTGGCTCCTTAAAATCCACGATACGCAGGATGGTTCCCAGATGAAAAGTGGCAGCAGTGCCAAGTCGGGCTGGTTTGATAGTAACCCCAAATGGCTCCCGAAATCTGTCAGCCAGAAATTGGGGAGGGCTGTTTTAATTCCTGGGAAAAGGGGCCCTATATTTTTTGGGGGCCGTGGCTGCGAGTGGCCGGCTGGCTCCCGAAAATCCACAATACGCAGGATGGTTCCCCGAAACCCAAATTTGGGACCAGGGGCCGAGTCAGGCTTTTATGAAAGAGGGGAAATGGGTCCTGCAATCTGCCAGCCAAAACGGGGCGGGGAGTTTTTTTTGCAAGGGGAAAAAGGGGCCCAAAATTTGGGTTTGGGGGCCCGTGGCTGGGAGTGGGAAAAACTGGCTCCTGAAAATCCACGATCCAGGGTGGTTCCCAGATGAAAAAATGGCCCCCCCGCCGAAAAAAGGGTGGTTTTTATAGATGGGAAAAGGGGTCCCGCAATTTTGCCAGCAGAAGGGGGGGGGGTGATTTTGATTGCCAGGGAAAAAGGGCCCCTGGCTT
>NW_026995965.1:0-791 GCF_028769735.1 Zonotrichia leucophrys gambelii
CTCTATTTAAAACCAAACCCCCACTTGGCACTGCTGCCACCTTTCCCGGGAACCATCCACGTAAATTTTTGGGTTTTCAGGGGGGCCCCTGGGCCCCTCCCAAAACACAAGTCACCAAAAAAAAACCCCCACGGCACTTTTCCCCGGAAGTAAAACTGACCCAAACCCCTCATCTGGCTGGCACATTGCATGGACACCCTTCCCCCTATCAAAACCCGCCCGACTCGGGACTGGTTTCCACCTTTTATCTGGGAAATCCTGCGTATCGTGGAAATTTTCAGGAGCCAGCCGGCCACTCCCAGCCACAGGCCCCCGAACACAAAACCACGGGCCCCTTTTTCCCCGGCAAAGAAAACTCACCCCCCGCCCCCCCCCTTCTGGCTGGCAGATTGCAGGAACCCCTTGGCTCTCTCAAACCAGCCCAAATTGGCACTGGTGCCACCTTTCATCTGGGAAAAACCCTCCTGCGTATCTTTGGGTTTTCCCGGGGCCAGCGGCCACTCCCAAACCACAGGCCCCCGAACACAAACCACGGCCCTTTTTCCCCGGAAGTAAAACTGAAACCCGCCCGTCATCTGGCTGGCAGATTTCAGGAAAACCCCTTCCCTATCAATCCAGCCCGACTCGGCACCGGTGCCACCTTTCCCTCGGGAACCATCCTGCGTATCGTGGAAATTTTTAGGAGCCAGCCGGGCCCCTCCCAGCCACAGTTTCCCCCAAAACAAACTACGGCCCTTTTCCCCGGGAAATAAAACTGACCTCCCGTCATCTGGCTGGCAGATGCAGGGGCC
>NW_026995966.1:0-770 GCF_028769735.1 Zonotrichia leucophrys gambelii
TCGGGGCCTCCGGGTATGTGGTTTTCAGGGCCCCGCCACTCCCAGCCACAGGCCCCCAAACACAAACACGGCCCCTTTTCCCGGAATTTAAAAATGACCTGCCCGTCATCTGGCTGGCAGATTGCAGGAGCCACTTGCCTCTATCAATCCAGCCCGACTGCACTGGTGCCACCTTTCATCTGGGAACCATCCTGCGTATCGTGGATTTTCAGGAGCCAGCCGGCCACTCCCAGCCACAGGCCCCCGAACACAAACCACGGCCCTTTTCCCTGGAAGTAAAACTGACCTGCCCGTCATCTGGCTGGCAGATTGCAGGAGCCACTTGCCTCTATCAACCAGCCCGACTCGGCACTGGTGCCACCTTTCATCTGGAACCATCCTGCGTACGTGGATTTTCAGGAGCCAGCCGGCCACTCCCAGCCACAGGCCCCCGAACACAAACTACGGCCCTTTTCCCTGGAAAAAACTGACACTGCCCGTCATCTGGCTGGCAGATTGCAGGAGCCACTTTGCCTCTATCAATCCAGCCCGACTCGCCACTGGTGCCACCTTTCATCTGGGAACCACCTCTATCTGGATTTTCAGGAGCCAGCCGGCCCCCAGCCCAGGCCCCCCAACAAAACCACGGCCCTTTTCCCTGGAAAAAAACTACCTCCCCCTTTTGGCTGGGGATTTGGGAAAGCCCTTCCCCCCTTTTAAAAAACCGACTCGACTGGTGCCACCTTTCATCTGGGAACCATCCTGCTACGTGGATTTTCAGGGGCCAGCCG
>NW_026995967.1:0-768 GCF_028769735.1 Zonotrichia leucophrys gambelii
CAAAAAAACCCGGCCCCTTTTTCCGGAAAAAAACTACCCGCCCCTTCTGGCTGGGAGATTGCAGGAGCCACTTCCCCATAAACCAGCCCGACTCGGCCTGGTGCCCCCTTTTTATCTGGGAACCAAACCTGGTATCGTGGATTTTCAGGAGCCAGCCGGCCACTCCCAGCCACAGGCCCCCCCACAAAAAACGGCCCTTTTCCCCGGAAAAAAAAATAACCCCCCGCTTCTGGTGGAAAATTTTCAGGAGCCACTTGCCCTATCAAACCCGCCCGACTGGCACTGGTGCCCCTTTATCTGGGAACCATCCTGCGTTTTTGTGGATTTTCAGGGCCAGGGCCACTCCCAAACCACGGCCCCCCAAAAAAACAAACGGCCCTTTCCCTGGGAAAAAAAAACTGACCTCCCTCTTTTGGCTGGCAAAAAGGCCCAACCCCTTGGGGTCTCTCAACCAGCCCAACCCTTTGGGATGGTGCCCCCTTTCATCTGGGGAAACCCTCCTGCGTATCGTGGGGTTTTCGGAGCCACCCGGGCCCCTCCCAGCCACAGGCCCCCAAAAAAAAAAAACGGCCCTTTTCCCGGCAAAAAAAACCCCCCCCCTCCCCCCCCTTTTGGTGGGAGATTGCAGGAGCCATTCCCCAAAAAACCCGCCCGACTCGGGCCCCGGGGCCACCCTTTTTTCTGGGGAACCATCCTGGTAACGTGGTTTTCAGGGGCCCCCGGCCACTCCCACAAACCCCCCAAACAAACCACGGCCCCCCTTTTTCC
>NW_026995968.1:0-755 GCF_028769735.1 Zonotrichia leucophrys gambelii
GATGTCCCCGGGGCTAAACGCCCCGGGCCCGGGCCCCCTTTCGGCAGAAGCCCCCCCTGGGTGCACTGTGACCGGGACAATCGCCTTTGCGCGAAAAAGCCGCTTCTTCGCCTCCGGCGCGGAGAGTGCGGCTGCTTCGGAAAGGTGAAGAATAAGCTCACAACACTAGATTGTGTGCGCAGCTTGCAAACTGATAGAAAACGTACCCTTTCCACACTCCTACCTTTTTCCAAACTGTTTAAGGGGGGCAACTTTGTTTTTTTTCTTTCAAAAACTCTGCAAACCCTCGCAACATGTACAAAGATGGGGGTTTTTTCTGTCAGGCACAGTTTCTCTTGCCAGACAATTTGGGAAAAAAATTTTTTTTCAATATGTAGACCACAAAAGTCCCCAAAAAAGAAGGACGGGTTTCCCGGGCAAGCGCCGGTCCCGGGCCCCTTCGGCAGAAACCGCCCGCACTGGAGTGCACTGTGACCGCACATCGCCTTTGCCAAAAACCGCTTCTTCGCCTCGGCGTGGAGAGTGCGGGTGCTTTGGAAAGGTAAGAAAGAAGCGCACACACTAGATTGTTCGAGGTTGCAAATGATAGAAAAAAGTACCTTCCCCAAACCCTACCTTTTCCCCAAAACATGAACATTGTTGGGAAAGGGGTTTTGGCAAATTTGGTTTTTTTCTTTCAAAAAACTCTGCAAACCTCTCTGCAACAGTACAACGATGGGGGAAAGTTTTTTGTGCAGGCACAGTTTCTCCTTGCC
>NW_026995969.1:0-731 GCF_028769735.1 Zonotrichia leucophrys gambelii
CCCCCCCCAAACAAAACCAAAAGGCCTTTTCCCTAAGAAAACACCGCCCCGGCTGGAGTTTTTAGGGCCATTCCTCTTCAAACGCCCGCTGACTGGGCCACCTTTTTATCGGGAACCATCCCGTATCGTGGATTTTCAGGGGCCGCCCGGGCCCCTCCCAGCCCAGGCCCCCCAAAAAACACGGCCCCTTTCCCTGGAATTTAAAAAGACCTCCCCTTTTGGCTGGCAATTGCAGGAACCCCTTGTTTTCAAACCAGCCCACTTTCCTGGTGCCACCTTTCATCGGAACCATCCCGGTATGTATTTTGGAGCCAGCCGGCCACTCCCCGCCCAGGCCCCCCAACACAAAAACGGGCCCTTTTCCCTGGAAAAAAACAACCCCCCCTTCGGTGGGATTGCAGGGCCACTTCCCCCATCAAACCCGCCCGACTGGGACTGGTGCCACCTTTCATTGGGAAACCCTCCTGGTTCGTGGATTTTCAGGGCCAGCCGGCCACCCCAGCCCAAAGGGCCCCCCAAAACAAAAACGGCCCTTTCCCCGGAATTAAAAAAACCTCCCATCTTCTGGCTGGAGATTGCAGGAACCACTTGGGTCTTCAAACCCGCCCAAATTGGAAATGGTGCCCCTTTCTTGGGAACCATCCCCGCGTATCGTGGTTTCAGGGGCCCCGCCGGCCCCCCCCCGCCCCCGGCCCCCCAACACAAACCACGGCCCCTTTCCCCGGCAAAAA
>NW_026995970.1:0-703 GCF_028769735.1 Zonotrichia leucophrys gambelii
AGGTTTGCAGAGTGTTTGCAAGAAGAAAAAAAAGTTGTCCAAAAAACCCCCTTTCCCCGAATGTTATTGTTTGGAAAAAAATTGGGATGTGGGAAGGTACTGTTTTCTATCGTTTGCAAACGCGCACACAATCCCAGTGATTTCAGCTTCTTTTCACCTTTCCGAAACACCGCCCTCCAGCTGCGGGGGCGAAGAAGGGCTTCTTCGCGCAAAGGCAGTGCCGGGCACAGGCACCCCAGTGCGGCGGCTTCTGCCGAAAAAGTGCCCGGGGCCGGGGCTTAGCTCCGGGGACAAACCGTCCTTCTTCTTTCGGGACTTTTGTGGTCTACATCATTGCAAAAAACTATTCCACTATGTCTGGCAAGGAGAAACTGTGCCCGCACAGAAAACATCTCCCATCGTGTTGTACATGTTGCAGAGAGGTTTGCAGAGTGTTTTGCAAGAAGAAAAACAAGTTGTCCAAAACACCTTCCACACCGAATGTTCATGGTTTTGGAAAATAGGGGGTTTGGGAAGGTACTGTTTTCTACAGTTTGCAAGCTGCGCCACAATCCTAGTGTGTGCAAAAAACTTTCCACTATGTCTGGCAAGGAGAAAATGTGCTGCACAGAAAACATCTCCCATCGGTTTACATTTGCAGAGAGGTTTGCAGATGTTTTGCAAAAAGAAAAACAAAATTGTCCAAAACACCTTCCAACCGAAT
>NW_026995971.1:0-673 GCF_028769735.1 Zonotrichia leucophrys gambelii
TTTCCCTGGAAAAAAAACTAACCCCCCGCTTTTGGCTGGCGATTGCAGGAGCCACTTCCCATAAAACCAGCCCGACCGGCACTGGTGCCACTTTTCATCTGGGAAACCTCCTGGTAGTGGGTTTTCAGGAGCCAGCCGGCCACTCCCAGCCAAGGCCCGAAACAAACACGGCCCTTTTTCCCCCGGAAAAAAAACCCCCCTTTGGCTGGCAGATTGCAGGAAAACCTTCCTCTATCAAACCCGCCCGACTGGGGGTGGGGCCACCTTTCATTGGGAAACCCTTGCGTATCGTGGTTTTCAGGGCCAGCGGGCCCTCCCGCCCAGGGCCCCCAAAAAAAACCCGGCCCTTTTCCCGGCAAAAAAACTACCCCCCTTCGGTGGAATTGCAGGACCACTTCCCCCTTCAACCCGCCCAAGGGACTGGTGCCACCTTTTCTGGGAAAACCCTCCGGTATGTGGATTTTAGGGCCCCGCCCCCTCCAGCCAAGGCCCCCAAAAAAAACTACGGCCCTTTTCCCTGGAATAAAACTGACCTGCCCCTTCTGGCTGGCAGATTGCAGGACCACTTCCCTCTATCAAACCAGCCGACTCGGCACTGTGCCCCTTTCACTGGGGAAACCCTCCTGCTATCGTGGATTTTCAGGAGCCGGCGGCCACTCCCAGCCACAGGCCC
>NW_026995972.1:0-643 GCF_028769735.1 Zonotrichia leucophrys gambelii
CCCCAACACAAAAGGCCCGCCGGGGCCCTCCCAGCCACAGGCCCCCCAAAACAAACCCCGGGCCTTTTCCCTGGCAAAGAAAAATACCGCCCCGCTTCTGGGGAGATTGCGGAGACATTCCCCCTATCAACCAGCCCATTTTTACTTTTGGGCCACCTTTCATTGGGAACCATCCTGCGTACGTGGATTTTCAGGAGCCACCGGCCACTCCCAGCCACAGGCCCCCGAACAAAAAACGGCCCTTTTCCCTGGGAAATAAAACTGACCTGCCCTCACTGGCTGGCAGATGCAGGGGCCACTTGCCTCTATCAAACCCGCCCCACTCGGGCCCCGGTGCCACCTTTTATCTGGGAAAACCCCCCCCGCGTTTCGTGGATTTTCAGGAGCGCCCGGCCCCTTCCCCGCCAAAAGGGGGCCCCCAACACAAAAAACGGCCCTTTTCCCTGGCAAAGAAAAATAAAACCCCCCCCGTTCTGGCTGGGAGATTTCAGGAACCACTTCCCCTTCAAACCAGCCCGATTGGTTTTGGTGCCACCCTTTTTTTTTGGGAACCCCTCCTGCGTACGTGGATTTTAGGAGCCCGCCGGCCAAATGCCCGCCCCAAAGGCCCCCTAAAAAATTCCCGGCCCCTTTTTCCCCGGAA
>NW_026995973.1:0-611 GCF_028769735.1 Zonotrichia leucophrys gambelii
GCCCCAAACACAAACCCCGGCCGTTTTTCCCCGCAAAGAAAACTCACCAGCCCGCTTCTGGCTGGCAGAGGAAGGGGGCACTTCCTCTACAAACCCCCGGGCTCGGACTGGTGCCACCTTTTATTGGGAACCATCCCGGTATCGTGGATTTTCAGGGGCCCCCGGGGCCCCTCCCCGCCACAGGCCCCCCAACAAAAAACCCCGGCCCCTTTTCCCCGGCAAAAAAATTAACCCCCGCTTCTGGTGGAGATTGAGGAGCCCTTGCCTCTATCAAAACCGCCCGACTTGGATGGTTCCACCCCTTTCTGGGAACCATCCCCGTAGGGGGATTTTCAGGGCCAGGGCCCGGGCCCCTCCCAGCCACAAGGCCCCCCAAAAAAATAGGCCCCTTTTCCCCGGAATAAAACTAACCCGCCCTCATTGGGTGGCAATTGCAGGAGCCACTTGGTTTTAAACAAAACCAAATTTCATGGTGCCACCTTTCATCTGGGAACCTCCTGCTTTTGTGGATTTTCAGGAGCCAGCCCGGGCCCCTCCCCGCCACAGGCCCCCAAAAACAAACCACGGCCCTTTTCCCTGGAAGTTTAAAAATGACCTTTCCCGTCATCTGG
>NW_026995974.1:0-610 GCF_028769735.1 Zonotrichia leucophrys gambelii
CACCCTGGTGGTCCCTTTTATTGGGAAACCCCTGGTATTTGGATTTTCGGAGCCAGCCGGCCCCCCCAGCCACGGCCCCCAAAAACAAAACCCCCCCTTTTCCCCCGGAAAAAAACTACCCCCCCTTCTGGTGGCAGATTGCAGGGGAAATTCCCCATATCAAACCAGCCGGGCTCGCACTGGGCCACCTTCATCTGGGGAAACCCTCCCGGGAAACGTGGGTTTTCAGGAGCCAGCCGGGGCCCCCCCCAGCCACAGGGCCCCCAAAAAAAACCAAAGGGGCCCTTTTTCCCCAAAAGAAAACTCACCCCCCCCCTTTGGGGGGGGAATTTTCAGGAGGCCCCTTTTACAAACCCCCAACCGGATGGTGCCCCCTTTCATCTGGGGAAACCCTCCTGGTATCGTGGGTTTTCAGGAGCCAGCCGGCCCCCTTTCCCCGCCAAGGCCCCCAACAAAACCAAGGGCCCCCTTTTTTGGCAAAGAAAAAACCCCCCGCCCCTTCTGGCTGGGAGATTGCAGGAACCCCTTCCCCCCCATCAAACCAGCCCCCAACTGGGCCCCTTTTTTAATTTGGGAAAAACCCTCCCGCGTAGTGGGTTTTCGGAACCAG
>NW_026995975.1:0-549 GCF_028769735.1 Zonotrichia leucophrys gambelii
CACGATGGGGGGATGTTTTTTTTGTGCAGGCACAGTTTCTCCTTGCCAACATAGTGGAATATTTTTTGCAAAAGAGTGACCAAAAAAGTCCGAAAAAAGAAAGGAGGATTCCCCCCGGGGCTAAGCGCCGGTCCCCGGGGGCCCTTTCGGGAGAAGCCCCGCACTGGAGTGCACTGTGACCGGCACAATCGCCTTTCGCGAAGAAGCCGCTTTTCGCCTCCCCGGCGCGGAGAGTGCGGCGTTCGGAAAGGTGAAGAATGAAGCTGCACAAAAAAGGGTTGTGTGCGCAGCTTGCAAATGAAGAAAAAATACCTTACCACACCCACCTTTTCCCAAAAACATGAAAATTCGGTTTTGGGAAATTTTTTTTTGGGGGGAAATTTGTTTTTCTTTTTTGAAAACACTCCCGCAAACCTCTCGCAACATGTTTAAAAAACGATGGGAGATGTTTTCTGTGCAGGGACAGTTTTTTCCTTTCCAGACAAGTGGAAAAAATTTTTTGCAAAGAGAGACCACAAAAACCCCAAAGAAAAGGTACGGATGTCCCCG
>NW_026995976.1:0-532 GCF_028769735.1 Zonotrichia leucophrys gambelii
CAAGAAAATACCGGAGTGGGTGGTTTTATAAGGAAGTGGCTCCCGAATTGCGCCGAGAGGGAGGGAGTTTTATTTTAGGGAAAGGGGTGATTGTTTTTGGGGTTTGGCGGGGGTGGGGGCTGGCCTGAAAAACCCCAAAACCCAATGGTCCCAGAAAGGTGGCCAGTGCCAAATCGGCTGGTTTTATTTGGGAAGTGGTCGCAATTCCCGCCAGAAGCGGGGGGTAGTTTTTTTGAGGGAAAAGGGCGTGGGTTTTTGTTGGGGGGCCGTGGTGGAGTGGGCGGTCCTGAAAATCACGATCCCCAGGAAAGGTTCCAGATGAAAAGGGGGCCCCATGCCAAGTTGGGTGTTGAAAAGGAATTTGGTTTCCGCAATCTTTCCAGCAGAAGAAGGGAGGGGGGGGTTTTTTTCCAGGGAAAAGGGCCCTGGGTTTGTTTGGGGGGGCCTTTTGGTTTGGGGGTGGGCCCGGGTGGGGTCCCGAAAAACCCCGATCGCAGGTGGTTCCCAGATGGGAAAAAGGGGACCGTGCCAA
>NW_026995977.1:0-492 GCF_028769735.1 Zonotrichia leucophrys gambelii
CAAAGGGGTGCCCAGGAATGGGTGCTTGGGGCCAAGGTGGGGGGAATCAGCCCAGAATGGGGGCTGGGACACAGAGCCGGGAGGAAAGGCACAGCCCAGGAATGGTGCTGGGAACAGAGTGGGAGAGCAAGCACCCAGGGAAAGGGGGCTGACCAGAGCCTGGGAGAGGGAAAGTGAGCGCTGGAATGGGTGCTGGGACGCAGAGCCTGAAGTGGTCGCAGTAAGCTCTTGAATGGGTGCTTGGACAAAGAGCCTGGAAGAGAGGCACAGTCAGCCCAGGAATGGGTGCTTGGACACAGAGGCTGGGAGTGAGGAACACTGAGCGCAGGTGTGGGTTCTGGGACACAGAGCCAGGCAGAGGCCCAGTCAGAGCCCGGAAAGGGGCGGGACCAGAGCAAAAAGGCCCCTCACCAAAAGGGTTTGGGGGCTGGGGCCCCAGAGCCTGGGGGAGGGAAAATTTGCCCGGAATGGGTGTTTGGGGCACGAGCTGTG
>NW_026995978.1:0-470 GCF_028769735.1 Zonotrichia leucophrys gambelii
AAACATTCCCCTATTCTGGCAAGGAGAAACTGTGCCTTCACAGAAACATCTCCCTCGTGTTTTACATGTTGCAGAGAGGTTTGCAGAGTGTTTGCAAGAAGAAAAACAAAGTTGTCCAAAACACCTCCAACCGAATGTTCATGTGTTTGGAAAAGGTAGGAGTGTGGTAAGGTACTGTTTTCTATCAGTTTGCAAGCTGCGCACACAATCCTAGTGTTGTGCAGCTTCATTCTTCACCTTTCCGAAGCAGCGCACTCTCCAGCTGCCGAGCGAAGAAGCGGCTTCTTTCGCGCAAAGGCGATGTGCCGTCACAGTGCACTCCATGCGGCGGCTTTTTGCCGAAATGTGCCCGGGACCGGCGCTAGCTCCGGGGACATTCCGTACCTTCTTTTTTCGGGACTTTTGTGGTCTACATCATTGCAAAAAACTATTCCACAAAGTCGGCAAGGAAAACTGTGCCTGCACAGAAA
>NW_026995979.1:0-470 GCF_028769735.1 Zonotrichia leucophrys gambelii
TGGTTTGGGAAAATTTTCAGCAGCCCCCTTGGGAAAAAATTAAACATGCCCAACTTGGCACTGGTGCCCCCTTTTTATTGGGGAAACCCTCCCGCGTATGTGGGGGTTTTAGGAGCCAGCCCGGGACTCCCAGCCACAGGCCCCCCGAACACAAACCCCGGCCCCTTTTTCCCCCGGGAAATAAAATTTACCTGCCCGATTGGCTGGCGATTGCAGGGGCCCCTTGCCCCTTTTCAAACCCAGCCCGACCCGGAATGGTGCCCCCTTTCTTGGGAACCATCCCGGTATTGTGGATTTTCAGGGCCAGCCGGCCCCTCCCCGACAGGCCCCCCAAAAACAAAAAACGGCCCCCTTTTCCCCGGAAAGAAAACTGACCTGCCCGTCATTTGGGTGGCAGATTGCAGGAGCCAAATTGCCTTATAATCCAACCCGACTGGCAAGGGGGCCACCTTTCAAAGGGAACCATCCTG
>NW_026995980.1:0-463 GCF_028769735.1 Zonotrichia leucophrys gambelii
ACAGGCCCCCCAACACAAACCACGGCCCTTTTTCCCTGGCAAACAAAAAATCACCCGGGCCCCCCTTCTGGCCCGGCAGATTGCAGGGGCCACTTCCCCCCTATCAAACCACCCGACTGGGGACTGGTTCCACCTATCATCTGTGAAGCAACCCCGTGCATCTTTTTATTTTCAGGAACCCCGGGGGCCAAATCCCCGCCACAGGTCTCCAAACAAATACTACGGCCCTTTTCCCCGGAATTAAAATGACCTGCCCAATTTTGTGGCACATTGCAGCACCACTTGGTAAAATCAAACCTGACCAAAAAGGTACTGGGCCAAACCCCTTTTTTTTTGGGAACCATCCTCTATGTGGATTTTCAGGACCACCGGGGCCCCCCCCAGCCACAGGCCCCCGAACACAAACCACGGGCCCCTTTTTCCCCCCAAAAAAATTTTTCCCCCCCGCTTTTGGCTGGCAGAT
>NW_026995981.1:0-461 GCF_028769735.1 Zonotrichia leucophrys gambelii
TGGCTGGCAGAGCAGGAGCCATTCCTCATCAAACCGCCCGATCGGCCTGGTCCCTTTTCTGGGCCTCCCGGTATGTGGATTTTCAGGACAGCCGGCCCCCCCCAGCCAAGGCCCCCCAAAAAAATACTCGGCCCTTTTCCTGAATTAAACTGACCTGCCCTCACTGCTGGAGATTCGGACCCACTTCCTCTTCAAACCGCCCGATTGGCCTGGGCCACCTTTCTCTGGGAACCATCCTGGCGTTCGTGGATTTTCAGGAGCCCGCCGGCCACTCCAGCCACGGCCCCGAACACAAAACCACGGGGCCCTTTTTCCCGGAAAGAAAACCCACCGCCCGCTTTGGTGGGAGATTGCAGGGCCCTTCCTCTTCAAACCAGCCCGATTGGACGGTGCCCCAATTCTTGGGAAACCTCCTGGTATGTGGATTTTTAGGAGCCCGCCGGCCCCCAGCCAAGGGCCCC
>NW_026995982.1:0-445 GCF_028769735.1 Zonotrichia leucophrys gambelii
ATTCAAAAAAATTTCCACTATGTCTGGCAAGGAAAACTGTGCCGCACAGAAAACATCTCCCATCGTGTTTTCATGTCAAGAGGTTTGCAGATGTTTTGCAAGAAAAAAACAAAGTTGTCCAAAACACCTTCCAACCGAATGTTCAGTGTTTTGGGAAAAAGGGAGGAGGTTAAGGTATGTTTTCTTCAGTTTGCAACTGCGCACACAAACCTAGTTTGTGCACTTCATTTTTCACCTTTCCAAGCAGCCGCACTCTCCGCTGCCGGGGGGGAAGAAGCGGCTTCTTCGCGCAAAGGCGATTGGCCGTCACAGTGCACTCCAGTGCGGCGGCTTCTGCCGAAATGTGCCCGGGGCCGGCGCTTAGCTCCGGGGACATCCGAACCTTCTTCTTTCGGGACTTTTGTGGTCTACAAACATTGCAAAAAACTTTCCACTATTCGGCAAG
>NW_026995983.1:0-444 GCF_028769735.1 Zonotrichia leucophrys gambelii
TATTGTTTGGGTTTTCAGGAGCCAGCCCGGGGGCCCCCTCCCAGCCACAGGCCCCCCCCCCAAACACAAAAACCAAAGGCCCCCTTTTTTTTCCCCGGAAAAAAAAAAAAAAATGACCCCCCCGGGTTCTGGCTGGCAGGGGTTGCAGGAAAAACCCCTTCCCTTTCAAACCAGCCCACTTTTTGGGATTTGGGGGCCACCCTTTTTTCTGGGAACCATCCTGCGTATTTTTTTGGATTTTTTAGGAGCCAGCCGGCCACCCCAAACCAAAAGGCCCCCGAAAAAAACCACGGCCCTTTTCCCTGGGGGAAAAAAACTCACCCCCCCCTTTTTTGGCTGGCAGATTGCAGGGAACCCCTTTCCCTTTTCAAACCCCCGCCCCACCCCGGCACTGGTGCCCCCTTTCATCTTTGGGGCCATTTCCCGGTAAACGTGGATTTTCAG
>NW_026995984.1:0-419 GCF_028769735.1 Zonotrichia leucophrys gambelii
TGGTGCCCCCTTTTCTGGGAACCCATCCTGCCCCCGTGGATTTTCCCGGAGCCAGGCCCCGGGGGCCCCCCAGCCAAAAGGCCCCCAAACACAAACCCCCGCCCTTTTTTCCCCGGCAAAAAAACTCAAACCCCCCCTTCTGGCTGGGCAGATTGCGGGGCCCCTTTGCCTCAAAAAACCAGCCCCACTCGGCCCCCTGGTGCCACCTTTACCCGGGGAAAAATCCTGCTATCGTGGATTTTCAGGAGCCAGCCGGCCCCTCCCCGCCCCAGGGCCCCCAAAAAAAAACCACGGCCCTTTTCCCTGGAAAAAAACTACCCCCTCCCTTTTGGCTGGCAGGGTTGCAGGACCACTTGGCCCCTACAAACCAGCCCGACCCCCCGCACTGGTGCCACCTTTCCCTCTGGGAAACCCTCCTG
>NW_026995985.1:0-418 GCF_028769735.1 Zonotrichia leucophrys gambelii
GCCGAGTCGGGTTGGGTTTTTATAGAGGGAAGTGTCTCCTGCAAAACTGGCAGCCAGAAGCGGGGCGGGGGGGGTTTTTTTTTTGGGCCCGGGAAAAGGGCCCCTGGTTTGTGTTCGGGGGGGCCCGTGGCTGGGAAGTGGCCGGCTGGCCCTGAAAATCCACGATAGCAGGAAGGTTTTCCCCGATGAAAAGGGTTTCACCAGGCCGAGTCGGGGTGGAATTTATATGGGGAAGTGGCTCCTGCAATCTGCCAGCCAGAAGCGGGGCGGGTGGTTTTTTTTTCCAGAGAAAAGGGCCCTGGTTTGTGTTCGGGGGCCTGTGGCTGGGAGTGGCCGGGGGCTCCTGAAAATCCACGATAAAGCAGGAAAGGTTCCCCGATGAAAGGTGGCAAACCCGTGGGCCCAGTCGGGCTGGTTT
>NW_026995986.1:0-402 GCF_028769735.1 Zonotrichia leucophrys gambelii
CAGCACCCATTTTGTGAGATTGGAGGGCCTTGGGGCCTGAAAACCCCCTATTTTTGGTGGTAAACTTTGGCCGGAGGCATCCCGCACAACCAGAACATCAGGGGGCAGACGGGCCGGGCACTTCCCGGGGAAAAGGGCCCCCGAACACTATGCTGACCCTTTTCCCAGGGAAGCAAAAACTCAGCACCCAGGTTTTAAGTGGCACAAGGCCGGGGAAAACGTGCCGAGGCCAAAAAGGGTGGATTGGAACGTGCCAGCTTGGTCTGCACGGCCCTTTTTTGGGAATGCAACAATTTTACAGGCAACCGGGCCCCTAACCCCCTGGGGCCCCCTGAACACCAAAGCCCCTTTACCCCGCTAAGTTAAATCAACCCCTCAGGTTTTTGAGGGAGGTCTGCAGGC
>NW_026995987.1:0-386 GCF_028769735.1 Zonotrichia leucophrys gambelii
CTTTTCCCTGGGAAATAAACTGACCCCCCTCGGCGGCAGAGCAGGACCCCCTTTCCCCTATCAACCAGCCCCCTTTGGAGGTGCCACCTTTCATCTGGGGAAACCCTCCCTATCGTGGATTTCAGGAGCCAGCCGCCCCTTCCCCCCACGGGCCCCCAACAAAACACGGGCCCTTTTCCTGGAATAAACTGACCTCCCTCATTGGCTGGGAGATTGAGAGCCACTTGCCCCAACCTCAGCCCGACTCGGCACGGTGCCACCTTTTTTGGGAACCTCCGCTATCGGGGTTTCAGGGGCCGCCGGGGCCCCCCCAGCCCCAGGCCCCCCAACACAAACCACGGCCCTTTTCCCCGCCAAAAATTAACCACCCCCCTTCTCGCTGAAGA
>NW_026995988.1:0-381 GCF_028769735.1 Zonotrichia leucophrys gambelii
AAGAGCCACCTCAAGACAGGGAGGGGCCCCCTGCAAAGGGGGTGGCACCCTGAAGGGCCCCTGCATTTTTCTTTCCCTGGCCCCAGGGAAGGAAAAGTCGTTCCAAAGGGGCCCTTTTTTGGCCCCTGGGGCTCAAAGCTCTGCTCTTTTGGGCCCCGGGGCCAAAACCCAGGCTCAGCCTCCCCCACACAAAGGAACAAACTTGGGTATCAGGGAGTGGGGCTCAAAGCCTAAGGCTGAGGGGGGGGGGGGTCCAGGGGGGGAGCCCCCTGGGAGGGCCCCCCCCCAGCCCCCACAACGTGGCCTCCCCAGCCCTGAAAGGGGCCCCCGGGCCCCGGGTTCCACGCCTGTTCCCCCGGGGGTCCCTTTCCAAACCCCGGG
>NW_026995989.1:0-377 GCF_028769735.1 Zonotrichia leucophrys gambelii
AGCCACTTGCCCCTATCAAACCAGCCCACTTGACACTGGTGCCACCTTTCACCCGGGAACCATCCCGCTATTGGGGTTTTTAGGGGCCAGCCGGGCCCCTCCCCGCCACGGCCCCCAAAAAAACTAAAACCCTTTTCCCCCGGGAATTAAAAAGACCTGCCCATCTTTTTTGGGGTGGGAAAAATTTCAGGACCACTTGGGAATATCAAACCGCCCAACTTTGGGACTGGTGCCACCCCTTTTTTCTTGGGAAAACCCTCCGGGGTATCTTGGGTTTTCAGGGGCCAGCCGGCCACTCCCAGCCACAGGCCCCCGAACACAAAACCCCGGCCCTTTTTCCCCGGCAAAAAAACTTCCCCCCCCCTTCTGGCTTGGGA
>NW_026995990.1:0-375 GCF_028769735.1 Zonotrichia leucophrys gambelii
CACAAACCCCGGTGCCCCCTTTTTATCTGGGAACCATCCTGCGTATCGGGATTTTTAGGGCCCGCCGGCCCCTCCAGCCACAGGCCCCCAACACAAACACGGCCCCTTTTCCCTGGAAGTAAACTGACCTTCCCTCATCTGCTGGCAGATTGCAGGGGGCCACTTTTTATCAAAACCACCCGACTTGGCACTGGTGCCCTTTCATCTGGGAACCATCCTGCATCGTGGATTTTTAGGAGCCAGCCGCCACTCCCAGCCCCAGGCCCCCAACAAAACCACGGCCCTTTTCCCGGAAAAAAACTCCCCCCGCCCCGCTTTGGCTGGCAGATTGCAGAGCACTTTCCTCTATCAAACCAGCCCGACTTGGCACTGGGG
>NW_026995991.1:0-351 GCF_028769735.1 Zonotrichia leucophrys gambelii
AATGTTCATTTTTTTGGAAAAAAGGAGGGGTGTGGGAAGGATTTTTTTCTTCGTTTGCAAGCTGCGCACAAAATCCAGTGTTGGCAGCTTTATTCTTTACCTTTTCCCAAGCAGGCCACTCCCCCGCTGCCGGAGGCGAAAACGGCTTCTTCGCGCAAAGGCATTTGGCCGGCACAGGCCTCCCGGGGCGGCTTCTGCCGAAATTGCCCGGGGCCCGGGGGTTAGCTCCGGGGACACCTACCTTTTTCTTTCGGGACTTTTGTGGTCTACATCTTTCAAAAAACTATTCCCCTATGTCGGGAAGGGAAACTGTGCCTGCACAGAAAAAATCTCCCCCGTGTTTTTTCATGT
>NW_026995992.1:0-320 GCF_028769735.1 Zonotrichia leucophrys gambelii
CTGGTGACACCTTTCATCTGGGGGAAACCCCCCTGCTTTGGGTTTTAAAAACCCCGGCCACTCCCCCCCAGGCCCCCAACCAAACCACGGGCCCCCTTTTTCCCCGAATAAATCTGGGCCCGCCCGTCTTTTGGGTGGCAGATTGCGGAGCCACTTGCCCCTATCAAACCACCCCACTCGGAATGGGGCCACCCCTTTTATCTGGGAACCATCCGCGTTCGTGGTTTTTTGGACCCGCCCGGGCCCCCCCCCCCAAAGGGCCCCCCAACACAAACCCCCGGGCCCTTTTTCCCGGCAAAAAAACAACCCCCCCCTTCTGG
>NW_026995993.1:0-317 GCF_028769735.1 Zonotrichia leucophrys gambelii
TGGCTGGGAGTGGCCCGGGTGGCTCCCGAAAAACCCCGTTTGCAGGATGGGGTTTCCCCCATGAAAGGTGGCACCGTGCCCAGTCGGGCTGGTTGATAGAGGAAATGGCCCTGCAATCTGCCAAACCCGGGAGGGCAGGTCAGTTTTACTTTCCCGGGAAAAAGGGGCCCTGGGTTTTTTTGGGGGGGGGTGGCTGGGAGTGGCCGTGGCTCCTGAAAATCCACGTACGCAGGATGGTTTTCCCCCATGAAAGGGGGGCACCAGTGCCAAAGGGGGTGGTTTTAAAAGAGGCAAAATGGCTCCGCAATTGCCAAACC
>NW_026995994.1:0-310 GCF_028769735.1 Zonotrichia leucophrys gambelii
CGGCCACTCCCCCCACCCGGGCCCCCAACCCAAAAAAACGGGCCCCTTTTCCCCCGGAAATTTAAAAATAAACCCCCCACTTTTGGCGGGGAGATTGAGGACCACTTGCCCCTAACAAAACCCGCCCCAAGGAAAAGGTGCCACCTTTCATCTGGGGGCCATTCCCGGTATCGTGGATTTTTAGGGGCCACCCGGGGGGGGCCCCTCCCCCGCCACAGGCCCCCGAACACAAACCCCGGGCCCTTTTCCCCGGGAAAAAAACCACCCGCCCCGCTTCTTTCTGGCAGATTGCAGGAGCCCCTTCCCCCTA
>NW_026995995.1:0-288 GCF_028769735.1 Zonotrichia leucophrys gambelii
CCGAATGTTCAAGTTTTGGAAAAGGAGGAGGGGTAAGGGGAATGGGTTTTTTATCATTTGCAAGCTTTCGCACACAATCCTAGTGTTGGGCAGCTTTAAATTTTTCACCTTTCCCCCCGCAGCCGCACTCCCCCGGGGTCCCCGGGACGAAGAAGCGGCTTTTCGCGCAAAGGCGATTTTGCCGGCACAGGGCACTCCAGGGCGGGGCTTCTCCGAAAAGGCCCGGGACCGGCGCTTAGCTCCGGGGGCATCCGTACCTTCTTCTTTCGGGCTTTTGGGTTACATCAT
>NW_026995996.1:0-256 GCF_028769735.1 Zonotrichia leucophrys gambelii
TTGGGAAAGGGGTTTTTTTGGGCAATTTGTTTTTTTTCCTTTCAAAACACTCCGCAAACCTCTCTGCAACAATTTCCAAAACGATGGGGATTTTTTTGTGCAGGCACAGTTTTTTCCTTGCCAGACATATGGAATATTTTTTTTCAAAAGATTTAAACCCCAAAATCCCGAAAGAAGAAAGGGACGAGCCCCGGGGCAAGCGCCGGGCCCGGGGACAATTTTGGCAGAAGGGCCCCCCTGGGGGCACTTGACCGCA
>NW_026995997.1:0-217 GCF_028769735.1 Zonotrichia leucophrys gambelii
GGTGCCACTTTTACTGGGAACCATCCCGCGTATGTGGTTTTCAGGAGCCGCCCGGCACTCCCCGCCACAGGCCCCCAAACAAACCACGGCCCTTTTCCTGGAAAAAAATACCGCCCCCCCCTTTTGGCTGGAGATTTCAGGGCCACTTCCCCCTATCAAAACCCGCCCGATTGGCACTGGTGCCACCTTTCATCATGGGGAAACCCTCCTGGTATCG